>NW_027441803.1:300000-420695 GCF_048569485.1 Anomaloglossus baeobatrachus
TTCTGGGCACCCCCGCTGTGAATTGCAGTTCGCAGCCACCCCAGAAGATGGCGCTTTCATAGAAGCGCCATTTTCTGGCGCTGTATCCAACTCTTCCAGCTGCCCTGATGCCAAGTGGCTTGCTGGGTAACAATGGGGTTAGGGCTAGCTGTGTATTATCAGCTGGCCCTAAGCCTGAAATTCATGGTGTCACGCCAATATTAGACATGGCCACCATGAATTTCTAGTAAAGATAAAAAAAACCACAACAGAAAAATATTTTTATTAGAAATAAAACACAACACAATTAGTGACTCCATCTTTATTGAAATAAAGAACCCCCCTCCGCAGTAATCCTGGGTCAAGGGTCCCGTGCCGTCCAATCCGGATCCAATATCATCTGATCGGTTTGCTGGAAGGCAAAGCGATCAGATGACGTGTCCGGTTCAAGGCCTGAATCACATGAGACAGCAGCTGATTGTATAAACGGCTTTTATACAATCAGCTGATGCATCAGTGCAAAAAAAAAAACACTTCTGTGCAGCGTCGGACTGGCTACCGGAGGAATCTCCAGTAATGTCAGGCCTGGATTCAGGTACCTGCACTGCACTCCGGAGCTCTCACCTGAGCTCTGGCGTGCAGCCTGGACTTTACAGCGAGCGTCGAGTGACTGATTCCTAGGCACTTGCGGTTCAGTTCATGACAGCTGCAGACATCCCGGGCTAATCTCCGGTGCTCTCACCTGAACTCCGGAGATCACCCCGGCCTGTCTGCAGCTGTCATGAACTGACTGCAAGCGCTGGGGAATCAGTCACTCGGCGGTAAAATCCGGCGTCACCGCGAGACTTACGATCAGCTGATGCGTCAGGTGACCGCATCTGGTGATCCCGCCAGGTCCTCACGGCCAGCTCATGCAGCTATCGGACGTGCCTGGGAGCCGGGACACAGCCGGAGCGGGGGTGGCGGGACCGGGAGAGGAGCTGGGAGCGGACATGGCACCGGGAGTCTGCAGACAGGTGAGTATGACAGTTTTCTACTGTTCACTTTTGATTTAGCAGCCGCTTCCACCTCCTGCACGAGAGCGGACATGGCACCAGGCGGGAAATGGAAGCGGCGGTGATGGTACCGGGAGGATTCACGCTTCTGTGTTTACTGACAGAAGGAATCCTCTTCCTGTACATGTCACTTTACTACCCACCCCTTGCGTTTATAGCTGCGTTTTTAGTAATAAAAACGCAGTAAAACGCAGCTATATTTGCAATTTGCTGTTTTCATTGCGTTTTTGAACATCTCATTGAACTCAATGGGTGGAAAACGCAGTGAAAAACGCAAAAATAATTGACATGCTGCGTTTTTGTGGGCACTACAAAAATGCAGCTAAAAAAAAACGCTGTGTGCAGACAGCAAAAATGAAAACTCATAGACTTTGCTGGGGAAGCAAAGTCATGCAGTTTTCTGAGCAAAAACGCACCCGAAAAACGCGCAAAAACGGCGCGAAAAATGCACTGTGTGAACTTACCCTTAGATCTCGAAATTGGAAAACAGATTCAGAATAATTTTTCCTTAATTTATTTTCTAATGTTATGGTTTAAAAAAAAATAAATGTACTTTTAAGATAATATCATTTAAAACTAGTAACATTGTTTATATTTTTAGCAGATGACTGTATTGGGAGTTCAGATGGAAATCTAATATGTTCAGAATTTATAACAGATGATGAAAGTATCACACATGATATATATGAAGAGCATGCTGTTGTCCCAGATATACTTCCAGCCCTTCCTCGGAAAGCTCTATCATCTGATCTTTTCAAACATGTCCAAAATTCTGATTTATCAGAGAATTTTAAGCAAAATAAAAGTTACAGAAGTGATGTAGAACATGAAACGGCTCCTACAAGGGAGAAACCATTTTCATGTTCAAAATGTGGAAAATGTTTTACCAGGAAATCACATCTTGTTAACCATCAAAGATCTCATACTGGGGAGAAGCCATTTTCATGTTCCGAATGTGGAAAATGTTTTATTCAGAAATCACACCTTGTTAGACATCAGAAAAATCACACAGGGGAGAAGCCATTTTCATGTTCAAAGTGTGGGAAATGTTTTCATTGGAAATCAGAACTTGTTGTGCATCAAATATATCACACGGGGGAGAAGCCATTTTCATGTTCAGAATGTGAGAAATGTTTTATGAGGAAATCAGAACTTGTTGAGCATCAAAGATCTCATACAGGGGAGAAGCCATTTTCATGTTCCGAATGTGGGAAATGTTTTAGTCAAAAATCAAGTCTTGTTATGCATCAGAAAAATCACACAGGGGAGAAGCCATTTTCATGTTCAAAGTGTGGGAAATGTTTTATTCGGAAATCAGATCTGTTTTGGCATCAACGATCTCATACAGGGGAGAAGCCATTTTCATGTTCAGAGTGTGGGAAATGTTTTAATTGTAAATCAGAACTTGTTATGCATCAAAGATCTCACACAGGGGTGAAGCCATTTTTATGTTCAGAATGTGGGAAATGTTTTATTCAGAAAGCACATCTTGTTAGACATCAAAGATCTCACACAGGGGTGAAGCCATTTTCATGTTCAGAATGTGGGAAATGTTTTATTCAGAAAGCACATCTTGTTAGTCATCAAAGATCTCATACAAGGGAGAAACCATTTTCATGTTTAGAGTGTGGGAAATGTTTTAATTGGAAATCAAAACTTGTTGTGCATCAAAGATCCCATACAGGGGAGAAGCCATTTTCATGTACAGAGTGTGGGAAATGTTTTGTTCAGAAATCAGAATTTGTTAGACATCAGAAAATTCATACAGGGGAGAAGCCATTTTCATGTTCCGAGTGTGGGAAATGTTTTATTTGGAAATCAGAACTTATTGTGCATCAAAGATCTCACACAGGGGTGAAGCCATTTTCATGTTCAGAATGTGGGAAATGTTTTATTCAGAAATCACATCTTGTTAGGCATCAAAGATCTCATACAGGGGAGAAGCCATTTTCATGCCTGGAATGTGGTAAATGTTTCACTAGGAAATCAACTCTTGTTGACCATGGAAAGCTTCACACGGGATAAAGCATTTTTATGTTCTGAATGTGGAAAATATTATTAAATGTTTAACTTGTGAATTCTTGTCGACAATGAGAAAAAACACACAGTAGAGGAGCCGTTCTTGCATTTGGAATTTGGCAAATGTTTTTATGATTAGTCAGGTCTTGTTGTCAGATAAGTTACATGGGAGAAGGCATCATGATGTACCTTGTGTCAAAGGGTTTTATCCAAAAATCAATTGCTCAAGTAACAATTGGTCAGGGAAAGCACCATTTTCTATCTTTTTAAACTTACTGTATTATTTTGACCATAAGACACACTTAGGTTTTAGAGGAGGGAAATAGGAAAACAAATTGAAGGAAAAAAATGTAGTCATGATGCACTGTTATGGGAGAAATCTGCTGCTGACACTGTTATGAAGGAAATAACCCCCAATTCTGTACTAATGTCCCCCATCCTGGCTCACTTTCAGTTATATGTGTCTATCATCCTGGTGTAAAGGATGGTTGTTCTTTTTGGTATATTTGTTCCCCATCTTTGTCCCATCCTGGTATATATGGCCCTCATCCTGGTATATATAATCCCCATCCTGGTATATATGGCCCTCATACTGGTATATATGGCCCTCATCATGGTAAACATGATCCTCATCCTGGTATGTATGGCTCTCATCCTGGTATATATGGTCCTCATCATGGGCTCATCTTGGCGTATATGATCCCCATCCTGGGCCCATTCTGGAATATATGTCTTTTATCCTCGTATATATGATCCCAATCTTGTTGTTTACAGGTGAAATTGGGCCCCCTTACCTCTTTGGGTGCAGGTTACACCAATGATTTTTGTGCACCTGCTGTCATCCTTGTATATATGTCCCTCATCACACTGCAGACATAAAAAAAAATATGATTACACTCACCATCCCTCTGCTCCCCCAGTGTGCGGTGTTATCTTTGATGCTGGCAAGTGAAGTCAGTGTGTAAGTGGCACATCGCATGATGTTACTGCCATGCACCTGCAGTTACACGCGGACATCACCTGGCAGAATATTCACTGCTCACCACACCCGGGATTATGGGCTTGGGGAGCAGTGAATATTCATTCTCTAAAGCAGACACACATGATCACCCAGCTGCAGCATTAAGTTGGCGGCTGGGTGTCATGTGTGCCCTCTGTTAAAGAGAATGAATAGTTACTGCTCACCACGCCCATAATTCTTCCCACCCCTCGATGCCGGCTTCAGTGCCTAGAGGTAGACAGGATTATGAGAGTGAGCAGCAGTGAATATTCACTTTTGTTATTATCGGGCACCCTGGTAGCACCGGCGCTGGTTCCTGCCTCCTGTGACCCACTCCTCCACTACCACCCACCCAGCCACAGTCAGGAGCATTTGGACTATGAGACAACCTTCCTCCTTACACTTTTTTTGGGGGTAGTGAATGTGTCAAAGTCCGAAAAATTGGTCAACAAATGGAACAAAATATAATGCAGCCACTGGTATGGTATATCAATTATAAGGACCTGAAATACAGCAATAATACCTAAAATATAACATTTAATAGTTCCTCTAAAAATAGGGAAGGATCACCTTGCCTATGCATAAAAAATCACTACAGGGATTAAATCAGTTGCTAAAATTCTCCAGATTACTAGGAGAGATCAGCAGACCCTGTGAAGTTGCAAACACACCTAAATAACGATTGGTGTTGGCAGATATATACATACATTCAACCGAGATGGTCAAGTTTGTTCACACAACCGCTCATTCAAACTCTTGTTCACAATAATGGCAGTGGTGTTATTCACAACAAATAGTATCCTCTAGTTGCTATTAAGAGGTAGTTTTTATAAGTGACCTTATTCTCCAACATACAATAGGTCACATCACATCCGGTTGAAACTGATAAACAATATCCAGGGATGCAGAAATTCAATTTGTTAACCTGATATTGTCTAAAAGGGAACAATCTCACCCAATTCCTGGTATCTTGTTTCCCAGAAGGTCAGTGTGTCCTCATATCCGGCGTAGTCCAAAAGACCCTCATCAAACAGGTCTAGGACCCCTTATGAATGGACTCACTGTCCTCTCCCAGAGTCTCCTTCTCCCTTCTCCCGACGCGTTTCTTGTACACCATTCATCAGGGGAGCATTTAGGAGTAAACCTACACTGGGTTAATCAGGCGGTGACAGCGCCAATCCTATATGCTGTAATAAAAAGGGCAAAAATTATTATGAATCTGTCTTACCATTCAGGCACCACCCTCTTTCACTAAACTACTCTGACAATTTTTAGAAGTGCCCCTAATGTCCCCCAAAAGAAAGATTCCAGATTGTGAGATCCCAGTGCCCTCAGTGATCACTCTCACAGTGATAGAGTGAGCTCTACGACCCCAGCTCTGCTGCATCCTTCTTAAGCAGTTCAGTAAAACCTTAAAAAGTATGTGACCGCGCTGGATTTGTGGAGAGAGCAATGTCTCGTGCTAATGTGATGCCCTGGCGCCCCCAGGTGGTCACATACAACAGGCACCAACACAACACCTTCCCTCACAGGGTTACATCCAAGCCGACAAAACCCTAGTCACCCCCTCCAGGGTAGGAAAGACACTCCAATGGGCGGGACCAGGCGGAAGGAAAACGCCCACCTAGGGGTCTAGAGAACCCAGGGCGGGAAGAAGTGCAGTTTTAAGTTGAAGTTGAGGAGAGTTGACAGTGACAGGAGGGAGTTGGAGCTCCCTGGAGAAAGTGGAGTGTTAGCCAGAGAGGAAAGGTGTCGGGGTTGGAGCCCCGCCGACGTACTGGCTAGGTCGCAGATGGTGGTCCTTGTCTGCAGGATACGGGAAGACAGCTGCCGGAGATCCGAGGTTGACCGGGGCAGTGTAGGAGCCCACCAGTACCGACACCGGAGAACTGACCTGGAAATCATGCATAGAGGGGGTACCTGGACCCTGAAGCAACGATCGGAACCACGGGCTTTGTTATTTAACCAGTTGAGGACAGGATTACAGGTCCTGTCCCACCCAAAGTCCCAAAAGCAGACCAGCAGCCCACTGCGGGGGATAGGGCATCCGCCAGGGCCCGGGAGATCCCAAGGGTCAGCGCCTGCGGGCAAGGCTCCCACCTAGTTCTGGGAGCGGACTCCCATGTTTTATACCGAAAAGTCTAAAGAGAACTAAAATAGTGCAGAGGAAAGGGAGACAGACCATCACCCCGGGTGAGGGACCAGAATACACCCGGCAGCGGAGCTCCGGCCACTGGCACCTTGGTTAACGACGTGTGATTTCTTGACTAGGAGTACACTAACATCCCCCGGTCCGACCGGGCGCGCCGGCCCCTGCAGCCACCATCCTCAGCACAGCGACACTTGGTCCCGGGGCATCCATCCCTACCCACAGAGGGTTAATAACAACTAGCTGCCATCGCAACGCCCCCGGGAGCTCCCTAATAGCAGCGGTGGTACCCCATTTTACCACACACCGTGGGTGGCGTCACGGACTGTATAGAAAATCCCACATATAAACAATCCCCTTTTTATTCGAAGTGTTTGCAAGACCCCCGGGTCCGGGGACCCCTCGAGCCACATTCCGGATCCGAGCAGCCCGGCTGCTGGCACGGGGGCGGCACACCTCGAAACTTGGCGTCACGAGCAGGCTACGAACCCATCCACTTAGCTGGTGGAAGTGTGCCTTGTTCTGGACTGTTCGCGGTGCTCCGCTGTAAAAATCTTGAAAAGTCGCCATTTTGCTGCCATCTTTGGGCGTGAAAAATGACAGCCCAGCGTGTTCTTCCCTGAGAAAGAGCGATAACAGAGAGAAGTGTAGAAATAGGGTTTCTATAAGCCGCGCCAATGATCACAGTCAGGAATCAGATTAATGTGACTACGCGTTTCAGGAGCTCTGCCTCCTTCCTCAGGACCATAGAAAAGACAACATCAAATCTACCATGGTAGATACAAGTGTACATTAAATAGACACAGTGACATCAGAGTACCGCCCCGTATAGAAAAAACGAGCGGGAAAGAGAGCATCGTGTTCAAAACATGACGCAATACAAGGGGGAACAAGATAAAGGAACAAAACATGAATACTTGTACAATACAGGTAACCCACGTATTAAATAATCATAATAAATTGGGTGAAAATAAATTATATGTACCCAACCGCATTGTGTGTGATCCAACCATATAAAAAAATATATATGTATATATATACGTATAATTCCTCCAAAATTCAGGGCGAGCCTAGAACTCATGACGAATACTAAGCACAAGATCCAAGGTAGGTATGAATATACGCAGCGGATGCACTGGCCCGCTCAGCCAGGGGAACTGTGACAAGTCTAGCCGTGTGGAGAAAAAGCAAGAAAAAGAACGGCCAAAAAATATATATATACAAAACCATTCTGACTATTATGATTAAAGAAATAGTGAATAGAATGGTTTTGTATATATATTTTTTTTGGCCGTTCTTTTTCTTGCTTTTTCTCCACACGGCTAGACTTGTCACAGTTCCCCTGGCTGAGCGGGCCAGTGCATCCGCTGCTTATATTCATACCTACCTTGGATCTTGTGCTTGGTATTCGTCATGAGTTCTAGGCTCGCCCTGACTTTTGGAGGAATTATACGTACAGTTAGGTCCAGAAATATTTGGACAGTGACACAAGTTTTGTTATTTTAGCTGTTTACAAAAACATGTTCAGAAATACAATTATATATATAATATGGGCTGAAAGTGCACACTCCCAGCTGCAATATGAGAGTTTTCACATCCAAATCGGAGAAAGGGTTTAGGAATCATAGCTCTGTAATGCATAGCCTCCTCTTTTTCAAGGGACCAAAAGTAATTGGACAAGGGACTCTAAGGGCTGCAATTAACTCTGAAGGCGTCTCCCTCGTTAACCTGTAATCAATGAAGTAGTTAAAAGGTCTGGGGTTGATTACAGGTGTGTGGTTTTGCATTTGGAAGCTGTTGCTGTGACCAGACAACATGCGGTCTAAGGAACTCTCAATTGAGGTGAAGCAGAACATCCTGAGGCTGAAAAAAAAGAAAAAATCCATCAGAGAGATAGCAGACATGCTTGGAGTAGCAAAATCAACAGTCGGGTACATTCTGAGGAAAAAGGAATTGACTGGTGAGCTTGGGAACTCAAAAAGGCCTGGGCGTCCACGGATGACAACAGTGGTGGATGATCGCCGCATACTTTCTTTGGTGAAGAAGAACCCGTTCACAACATCAACTGAAGTCCAGAACACTCTCAGTGAAGTAGGTGTATCTATCTCTAAGTCAACAGTAAAGAGAAGACTCCATGAAAGTAAATACAAAGGGTTCACATCTAGATGCAAACCATTCATCAATTCCAAAAATAGACAGGCCAGAGTTAAATTTGCTGAAAAACACCTCATGAAGCCAGCTCAGTTCTGGAAAAGTATTCTATGGACAGATGAGACCAAGATCAACCTGTACCAGAATGATGGGAAGAAAAAAGTTTGGAGAAGAAAGGGAACGGCACATGATCCAAGGCACACCACATCCTCTGTAAAACATGGTGGAGGCAACGTGATGGCATGGGCATGCATGGCTTTCAATGGCACTGGGTCACTTGTGTTTATTGATGACATAACAGCAGACAAGAGTAGCCGGATTAATTCTGAAGTGTACAGGGATATACTTTCAGCCCAGATTCAGCCAAATGCCGCAAAGTTGATCGGACGGCGCTTCATAGTACAGATGGACAATGACCCCAAGCATACAGCCAAAGCTAACCAGGAGTTCATGAGTGCAAAAAAGTGGAACATTCTGCAATGGCCAAGTCAATCACCGGATCTTAACCCAATTGAGCATGCATTTCACTTGCTCAAATCCAGACTTAAGACGGAAAGACCCACAAACAAGCAAGACCTGAAGGCTGCGGCTGTAAAGGCCTGGCAAAGCATTAAGAAGGAGGAAACCCAGCGTTTGGTGATGTCCATGGGTTCCAGACTTAAGGCAGTGATTGCCTCCAAAGGATTCGCAACAAAATATTGAAACTAAAAATTTTTTTTTGGGTTTAGTTTATTTGTCCAATTACTTTTGACCTCCTAAAATGTGGAGTGTTTGTAAAGAAATGTGTACAATTCCTACAATTTCTATCAGATATTTTTGTTCAAACCTTCAAATTAAACGTTACAATCTGCACTTGAATTCTGTTGTAGAGGTTTCATTTCAAATCCAATGTGGTGGCATGCAGAGCCCAACTCGCGAAAATTGTGTCACTGTCCAAATATTTCTGGACCTAACTGTATATATATACATATATATTTTTTTATATGGTTGGATCACACACAATGCGGTTGGGTACATATAATTTATTTTCACCCAATTTATTATGATTATTTAATACGTGGGTTACCTGTATTGTACAAATATTCATGTTTTGTTCCTTTATCTTGTTCCCCCTTGTATTGCGTCATGTTTTGAACACGATGCTCTCTTTCCCGCTCGTTTTTTCTATATGGGGCGGTACTCTGATGTCACTGTGTCTATTTAATGTACACTTGTATCTACCATGGTAGATTTGATGTTGTCTTTTCTATGGTCCTGAGGAAGGGGGCAGAGCTCCTGAAACGCGTAGACCTATGCTGCAATAAAGTCACATTAATCTGATTCCTGACTGTGATCATTGGCGCGGCTTATAGAAACCCTATTTCTACACTTCTCTCTGTTATCAGCCACTTGGGTTGCTGCTGCCGTGGTCCATTTCTACATGCGATTATAGTAGTTGTGACTTTCACAACTACAGTTGGTGAGTATTATTGCTCCCCCTGCCCGTGCCCTGTACCTATAAGGGTAAGACCCTATTGCGCTTATTTTCCACAGCTCCTGTGTTCTGAGAAAGAGCGCAAAGAGGAAGCCCCGCCCCCTGGGAAATGCGTGCGGAAAGAAGTGACTCTGAAACTGAAAGCGAAATAAGCGAGACATGCTAAGGGACGGCTCCTGAAAAACCAAGGGGGAGAAGCACCGGATGGATGGCAGCGCCTCGCAGTGACGGAGGTGGAGCGGTGGCTCCCGCATTGGAGCAAGAGTCAGACCGCCTTCCACCAGGGACCGCTGCCTGGCTAGAGCGAGAACTAGCGCGGTTCTGTGTCTGGGTGCAGGTCTAGTCGATGCAACAAGTGCTAGACTGGAAAACGGAGATACGGAGAATGGTGGCAGTGGTGTGGGCCTGGGAGAACCGAGGCGCCCACGCATCGTCGTGTTGGGAGAGAGGAACACAGACACTCCTGGCCTCGCTGACCTTCCTGGAGCCAGAGCCCGTTCCCAAGATGGCCGCAGAACACCAGCCGACACAGCTCCCCGAAGTGAAGGTATTGCCTGCCATACCGCCTCCGTTCCCGATGGAGGACCAGGGCCCCGGGATGTGCTGCGGCTGTTCAAGGGATGCTGCCCCTGAAGAGCTGAGTGAGCTGTACGGCACTGTGCAGCAGTGGTAGCGGTTTCCCGGCTACCCCAGTTGTTTATGTTCCCCGTTGTGTTGTTACAGATTTAAATATGGACCATGGCTGAGAACTGACAGGCCAACCCAAAAACTTTTGGGCCTTGTAAATAATCCCCAACCACTTCTTTGTTGTGCGGTTTCTGGAGAGGCAGATTGGAGGAAGGGCCTGCGGTAGAGTAGGCCGAGGCCCAGTCACTACAAAGACCGGTGACTAACCTCCAGGCCAGGGGTCCCCGGACTATGGGGCCCTTGCAAAGGACTGCCAGGTAAGGAACTTTTTACCCGGCCCAAGTGGGCATCACCCGGAACAGTTTCTGGACTTGGGAAAAGGGGTGCCAACCAGTTTTAGAGGTGGCACCAGGAAACAGGTTTGTTTGGGTGGTGGGTGCAATAAGAATGTGGTCCGTTTCCGTAATGTTTCAGAAGTGTGCCTCCCGTAAGGGAAGAGATGTTTTAGGATGCTTTACATGTTACCTTTTTTCTATTTGCAGTTCCTGTTCAATAAATGTCAGTGGTCGGACAGCCCGCGGACAGTCTGTATTAAACCAAGGGGGAATGTGACGCCCTGGCGCCCCCAGGTGGTCACACACAATAGGCCCCCACACAACACCTTCCCTAACAGAGTTACATCCAAGAAGACAAAACCCTAGTTATCCCCCCAGGGTAGGAAAGACAGGAAAGACACACCAGTGGGCGGGACCAGGCGGAAGGAGAGCGCCCACCTAGGGGTCTAGAGAACCCGGGGCGGGAAGAAGTGCAGTTTTAAGTTGAAGCTGAGGAGAGTTGACAGTGACAAGAGGGAGTTGGAGCTCCCTGGAGAAAGTGGAGTGTCAGCCAGACAGGAAAGGCGTCGAGGTTGGAGCCCCGACGTACTGGCTAGGTGGCAGACGGTGGTCCGTGTCTGCAGGAGACGGGAAGACGGCTGCCGGAGATCTGAGGTGGACTGGGGCAGGGTAGGAGCCCGCCGGTATCGACACCGGATAACCGACCCGGAAACCGTGCACAGAGGGGGTACCTGGACCCTGAAGCAACGACCGGAACCACCGGCTATGTTATTTAACCAGTTGAGGACAGGATTACAGGTCCTGTCCCACCCAAAGTCCCAAAAGCAGACCAGCAGCCCACCGTGGGGATAGGGCATCCGCCAGGGCCCGTTAGATCCCAAGAATCAGCGTTTGCGGGCAAGGCTCCCACCCGTAGTTCTGGGAGCGGACTCCCGGGTTCCATACCGAGAAGTCCAAGGAGAACTAACAATAGTGCAGAGAAAAGTGACACAGACCATCACCTCGGGTGAGGGACCAGAATACACCCGGCCGCGGAGCTCCGGCCACTGGCACCTTGGTTAACGACTTGGGGGATTTCTTGACTGTGAGTACACTAACATCCCCCGGTCCGACCGGGCGCGCCGGCCCCTGCAGCCACCATCGTCAGCACAGTGACACTGGGCCCGGGGCATCCATGCCTACCCATGGAGGGTTAATAACAACTAGCTGCCATCCCAACTCCCCCAGGAGCTCCCTAATAGCAGCGGTGGTACCCCATTTTACCACACACCGTGGGTGGCGTCACGGACTGTATTGAAAATCCCACATATAAACAATCCCCTTTTTCGACGTGTCCGCAAGACCCCCGGGTCCGGAGACCCCTCGAGCCACATTGCGGATCCGGATCCGAGCAGCTCGGCTGCTGGCACGGGGGCGGCACACTTAGAGCAGGTGCAGAGATTTGTGGGATCCCGCTCTGCACACTGAGTAGAGATGAGCGAACCGGTCGCGGTTCGGCTCGAGGTCGGCTCGCCGAACGGGTGTCCCGTTCGAGTTCGGTTCGTCGAACGTTCGACGAACCGAACTCGAGCCAATAGGCTATAATGGGAGGCAATCACAAACACAGAAAAATGCATGATAAATGTACACAAACAGTTAATAAACATTGCCATAACACTTACCGGTCCTCGCGATCCCTTCTGCACTCTGTCTCCTGCCGCTATTCCATCCGATGATCGCTGAATCCTCCCGTGACCGGCACTGCCAGCAGAGATGCAGGACCTGTCATGACGTCAGAATAGCCATGTGACCAGTCACGTGGCTATTATCTCATTGGCTACAGACTGGTCACATGACTATGACACGTCATGTAGGACCTGCGAGTGCATCTCTCCGGTACACGGTGCACATATGTGTATCGCCGTGTACCGGCGACATGCTCTAGCACACGGTCGACTCCCCGTTCCGTTAGGGACCGGCTGTCACAGCCGGTCATTAACGGAGATCACCGTTGCCATAGCAACGCAGTTAGCGGTGATGTCACCGCTAACCGCGGCTCCGAGAGCACCGTTGCTATGGTAACGCGTCTGTCAGCGTTACCGCTGTTACCGCTGACAGCCAGCACTGATCACTCACGGAGTGAAGGCTGCACGCTGCTTCCCGATTGTAGTGAGCATTGTAGTGAGGATGGAGGTTCCCCAGCCCCAAGTGATGAGCTGGTGAATCTCATCCTCACTACAATCGTCACTACTACTACACTAGTGAGGATTGTAGTGAGCATTGTAGTGAGGATGGAGGTTCCCCAGCCCCAAGTGATGAGCTGGTGAATCTCATCCTCACTACAATCGTCACTACTACTACACTAGAAAGAAAGAAGACAGAAGAGCAGGATCGTGGAGGGCTGACAGGGGGTAATAAAGATGGAGTATCTAATGTGTCTGTGTATTTATTTCTATTAAAGTATTTTTTCTCTGTGTGGTGTTTTTTTTAACCCTTTATTGGAGATTCTTAATGGCCGGGTCAAACGTGCCTGACATTAAGAATCTCTGGCTTAATACTGGCTAGTAAAACAAAGCCAGTATTAACTCATGATTACCCAACAAGCCACCCGGCTCCAGGGCTGTTGGAAGAGTTGGATACAGCGCCAGATGATGGCGCTTCTATGAGAGCGCCATTTTCTGGGGAGGCTGCGGACTGAAATCTGCAGTAGAGGCGCCCAGAAACCTCGGGCTAACCTGTGCTGCGGATTCCAATCCCCAGCTGCCTAGTTGTACCCGGCTGGACACAAAAATGGGGCGAAGCCCACGTCATTTGTTTTTTAATTATTTCATGAAATAAGTGAAATAATTAAAAAAAAACGGGCTTCCCTATATTTTTGGTTCCCAGCCGGGTACAAATAGGCAACTGGGGGTTGGAGGCAGCCCGTGGCTGCCTGCTGTACCTGGCTAGCATACAAAAATATGGCGAAGCTCACGTCCTTTTTTTTGTAGTTTTTTGGCAAAAAAAATAAAAAATGCTTCCCTGGATTTTCCATTGCCAGTGAAGGTAACACCAAGCAGTGGGGGTTAGCCGCCAGTAGCTGCTTGGATTACCCTTAGCTAGCAATACAAAAAATGCAGCCACCATCGTCAGCACAGTGACACTGGGCCCGGGGCATCCATGCCTACCCATGGAGGGTTAATAACAACTAGCTGCCATCCCAACTCCCCCAGGAGCTCCCTAATAGCAGCGGTGGTACCCCATTTTACCACACACCGTGGGTGGCGTCACGGACTGTATTGAAAATCCCACATATAAACAATCCCCTTTTTCGACGTGTCCGCAAGACCCCCGGGTCCGGAGACCCCTCGAGCCACATTGCGGATCCGGATCCGAGCAGCTCGGCTGCTGGCACGGGGGCGGCACACTTAGAGCAGGTGCAGAGATTTGTGGGATCCCGCTCTGCACACTGAGTAGAGATGAGCGAACCGGTCGCGGTTCGGCTCGAGGTCGGCTCGCCGAACGGGTGTCCCGTTCGAGTTCGGTTCGTCGAACGTTCGACGAACCGAACTCGAGCCAATAGGCTATAATGGGAGGCAATCACAAACACAGAAAAATGCATGATAAATGTACACAAACAGTTAATAAACATTGCCATAACACTTACCGGTCCTCGCGATCCCTTCTGCACTCTGTCTCCTGCCGCTATTCCATCCGATGATCGCTGAATCCTCCCGTGACCGGCACTGCCAGCAGAGATGCAGGACCTGTCATGACGTCAGAATAGCCATGTGACCAGTCACGTGGCTATTATCTCATTGGCTACAGACTGGTCACATGACTATGACACGTCATGTAGGACCTGCGAGTGCATCTCTCCGGTACACGGTGCACATATGTGTATCGCCGTGTACCGGCGACATGCTCTAGCACACGGTCGACTCCCCGTTCCGTTAGGGACCGGCTGTCACAGCCGGTCATTAACGGAGATCACCGTTGCCATAGCAACGCAGTTAGCGGTGATGTCACCGCTAACCGCGGCTCCGAGAGCACCGTTGCTATGGTAACGCGTCTGTCAGCGTTACCGCTGTTACCGCTGACAGCCAGCACTGATCACTCACGGAGTGAAGGCTGCACGCTGCTTCCCGATTGTAGTGAGCATTGTAGTGAGGATGGAGGTTCCCCAGCCCCAAGTGATGAGCTGGTGAATCTCATCCTCACTACAATCGTCACTACTACTACACTAGTGAGGATTGTAGTGAGCATTGTAGTGAGGATGGAGGTTCCCCAGCCCCAAGTGATGAGCTGGTGAATCTCATCCTCACTACAATCGTCACTACTACTACACTAGAAAGAAAGAAGACAGAAGAGCAGGATCGTGGAGGGCTGACAGGGGGTAATAAAGATGGAGTATCTAATGTGTCTGTGTATTTATTTCTATTAAAGTATTTTTTCTCTGTGTGGTGTTTTTTTTAACCCTTTATTGGAGATTCTTAATGGCCGGGTCAAACGTGCCTGACATTAAGAATCTCTGGCTTAATACTGGCTAGTAAAACAAAGCCAGTATTAACTCATGATTACCCAACAAGCCACCCGGCTCCAGGGCTGTTGGAAGAGTTGGATACAGCGCCAGATGATGGCGCTTCTATGAGAGCGCCATTTTCTGGGGAGGCTGCGGACTGAAATCTGCAGTAGAGGCGCCCAGAAACCTCGGGCTAACCTGTGCTGCGGATTCCAATCCCCAGCTGCCTAGTTGTACCCGGCTGGACACAAAAATGGGGCGAAGCCCACGTCATTTGTTTTTTAATTATTTCATGAAATAAGTGAAATAATTAAAAAAAAACGGGCTTCCCTATATTTTTGGTTCCCAGCCGGGTACAAATAGGCAACTGGGGGTTGGAGGCAGCCCGTGGCTGCCTGCTGTACCTGGCTAGCATACAAAAATATGGCGAAGCTCACGTCCTTTTTTTTGTAGTTTTTTGGCAAAAAAAATAAAAAATGCTTCCCTGGATTTTCCATTGCCAGTGAAGGTAACACCAAGCAGTGGGGGTTAGCCGCCAGTAGCTGCTTGGATTACCCTTAGCTAGCAATACAAAAAATGCAGCGGGAGCCCATATATATTTTTTTTAATTATTTATTTAAATAACTAAAAATAAAATGGGCTTCCCTGTATTTTGATTGCTAGACATCACAGTGCTGTAAAAATAAATCTTTAAAAAAATGACGTAGCGCTCCGCGGTATTTTTCATTCTCAGCGCAGATAAAGCAGACAGCTATGGGTTGCCACCCCCATCTGCCTGCCGTTACCTTGGTTGGCAATCAAAATACAGGGAAGCCCAATAATTTTTTCTATTTAAAAAATGGTTAAAAAAAAAAATGACGTTGGGTCCCCCCATTTTTGATAGCCAGCTAGGGTAAAGCAGACGGCTGTAGCCTGAAAACCACAGCTGGCAGCTTTACCGTGGTTGGGGATCCAATGTGGAGGTCCCCTCAGGCTCTTTTTTATAATTATTTTATAAATATTAATAATTACACAATAAAAGTAGGGTCCCCCCCAAATTGGATCACCAGCCAAGGTAAAGCGGACAGCTGTGGTCTGGTATTCTCAGGGTGGGAAGGTCCATAGTTATTGGGCCTTCACAGCCTAAAAATAGCAGGCCGCAGGCACCCCAGACGTGGCGCATCCACTAGATGCGCCAATCCTGGCGCTTCACCCCAGCTCATCCCGTGCCCTGGTGCAGTGGCAAACGGGGTAATAAATCGGGTTGATACTAGCTGTAAAGTCACCTGAGATCAAGGCCAGCAGTTTGTGATGTTATGGCGTCTATTAGATACCCAACATCATAAACTGTCAGTACTAACAAAAAAAAAAAAATCGACAAAAGAAATTTATTTGAAAAAACAGTCCCCAAAACATTTCCTCTTTCACCAATTTATTGTAAGAAAAAAAATAAAGGGGTCCCACGACGACTCTGGACCATCTAGAATATGGGGGGGAGACACTCAGGGAACGTATCCCCCATTTTCTAGGAGTGCGGACCCTTCATGTGAGGAGTGTGGGTGCAATGAATCTGCACTCACTCTCCCCGGGTCCACAGCAGCAGAGTCCATGTCGTAATGGTTGCTACCAAAGCTGCAATGCCCTGCTCATGAGGTAAGGGCATGCCTAATCAGGAGAACTACTGTAGAGGAAGCTCTGCTCACTGGTATATAGGTGCTCAGAGGTAATAATAGATAAAATTAGTGAGTAACCTCGGCACTCTAAATCTCCCAGACTAAGTCAGTAAGTCACAACGGATAGTAATGCAAAATCACTCTTTATTGGTCCGTATTAAGAAAAAAATTTTTTTCATAAGCATATATGTTTTTGTCCAAAACAAGTTACAAATGACGTTTCAGCCTGAGCCTTCGTCAGAGTGGACTTATCTGCATGTAATCATGAAAAATGACAATAATCAGTATCACATAAGAGTGAGAGAACAATAACATAAACTCGAACAATGTAGAGGTACAATTGGGATGCAGCAAAAAAATTGCAACACAGCAAGAAATGAAACACATGATACAAATGTCATAATACAGTACAAGGACAATATAGTAATGACAAATATGGGGTCAGAGTAGACTTAGACAGCTCTGGTACGAAAGAGATGTCAATCATAAAGTAACATGTGCAGTAGGTGTAGAGCTACAGTATGCATGGCAGAGCTAATGGGTAGACCGACCATAGAAAAAGAACGGAGAAAAAGTGGAGAAAAAGTGGAGAAAAAGTGGAGAA
Organism: Anomaloglossus baeobatrachus; assembly: GCF_048569485.1. Lineage (NCBI taxonomy): Eukaryota > Metazoa > Chordata > Amphibia > Anura > Aromobatidae > Anomaloglossus > Anomaloglossus baeobatrachus. Next base: position 317,526 of record NW_027441803.1, read on the forward strand.
AAAGTGGAGAAAAAAATGGAGAAAAAGTGGAGAAAAAGTGGAGAAAAAGTGGAGAAAAAAATGGAGAAAAAGTGGAGAATAAGTGGAGAAAAAAATGGAGAAAAAGTGGAGAAAAAGTGGAGAAAAAGTGGAGAAAAAGTGGAGAAAAAGTGGAGAAAAAAGTGGAGAAAAAGTGGAGAATAAGTGGAGAAAAAAATGGAGAAAAAGTGGAGAAAAAAATGGAGAAAAAGTGGAGAAAAAGTGGAGAAAAAAATGGAGAAAAAGTGGAGAATAAGTGGAGAAAAAAATGGAGAAAAAGTGGAGAATAAGTGGAGAAAAAGTGGAGAAAAAGTGGAGAAAAAAATGGAGAAAAAGTGGAGAAAAAGTGGAGAAAAAGTGGAGAATAAGTGGAGAAAAAGTGGAGAAAAAAAAGGAGAAAAAGTGGAGAAAAAGTGGAGAAAAAGTGGAGAAAAAGTGGAGAAAAAAATGGAGAAAAAGTGGAGAATAAATGGAGAAAAAAATGGAGAAAAAGTGGAGAATAAGTGGAGAAAAAGTGGAGAAAAAGTGGAGAAAAAGTGGAGAAAAAGTGGAGAAAAAGTGGAGAAAAAGTGGAGAAAAAATGGAGAAAAAGTGGAGAAAAAGTGGAGAAAAAAATGGAGAAAAAGTGGAGAATAAGTGGAGAATAAGTGGAGAAAAAAATGGAGAAAAAGTGGAGAATAAGTGGAGAATAAGTGGAGAAAAAAATGGAGAAAAAGTGGAGAATAAGTGGAGAAAAAAATGGAGAAAAAGTGGAGAATAAGTGGAGAAAAAAATGGAGAAAAAGTGGAGAAAAAGTGGAGAAAAAGTGGAGAAAAAAATGGAGAAAAAGTGGAGAAAAAGTGGAGAAAAAGTGGAGAAAAAAATGGAGAAAAAGTGGAGAAAAAGTGGAGTAAAAATGGAGAAAAAGTGGAGAAAAAGTGGAGAAAAAAATGTAGAAAAAGTGGAGAAAAAGTGGAGAAAAAAATGGGGAAAAAGTGGAGAAAAAGTGGAGAAAAAGTGGAGAAAAAGTGGAGAAAAAGTGGAGAAAAAGTAGAGAAAAAGTAGAGAAAAAAATGGAGAAAAAGTGGAGTAAAAATGGAGAAAAAGTGGAGAAAAAATGGATAAAAAGTGGATAAAAAGTGGATAAAAAGTGGAGAAAAAGTGGAGAAAAAATGGATAAAAAGTGGGGAATAAGTGGAGAAAAAGTGGAGAAAAAATGGAGAAAAAGTTGAGAAAAAGTGGAGAAAAAGTAGAGAAAAAAATGGAGAAAAAGTGGAGAAAAAGTGGAGTAAAAGCGGAGAAACAATGGATAAAAAAATGGATAAAAAGTGGAGGAAAAAGTGGAGAAAAAGTGGAGAAAAAATGGATAAAAAGTGGAGAAAAAGTGGGGAATAAGTGGAGAAAAAGTGGAGAAAAAAATGGAGAAAAAGTGGAGAAAAAGTGGAGTAAAAATGGAGAAAAAGTGGAGAAAAAATGGAGAAAAAAATGGATAAAAAGTGGAGAAAAAGTGGAGAAAAAATGGATAAAAAGTGGGGAATAAGTGGAGAAAAAATGGAGAAAAAGTGGAGAAAAAGTAGAGAAAAAAATGGAGAAAAAGTGGAGAAAAAGTGGAGTAAAAGCGGAGAAAAAATGGATAAAAAAATGGATAAAAAGTGGAGAAAAAGTGGAGAAAAAATGGATAAAAAGTGGAGAAAAAGTGGGGAATAAGTGGAGAAAAAAATGTAGAAAAAGTGGAGAAAAAGTGGAGAAAAAGTGGAGAAAAAAATGGAGAAAAAAATGGAGAAAAAGTGGAGAAAAAGTGGAGAAAAAGTGGAGAAAATGTGGAGAAAAAAATGGAGAAAAAGTGGAGAAAAAGTGGAGAAAAAATGGAGAAAAAATGGAGAAAAAGTGGAGAAAAAGTAGAGAAAAAGTGGAGAAAAAGTGGAGAAAAAGTGGAGAAAAAATGGATAAAAAGTGGAGAAAAAGTGAAGAAAAAGTGAAGAAAAAGTGGAGAAAAAATGGAGAAAAAAAATGTAGAAAAAGTGGAGAAAAAAATGGAGAAAAAGTGGAGAAAAAGTGGAGCACCCTTTGGTGCCTTTCATGTGGCACTAAGGGGTGCTTAGCTTTGTATTTAGCCAAAAAAATGAAAAAAAAATGACGTAGGGTTCCCCCTAGTTTTGTAGCCAGATATATAGCCATATATATACAGACAGACACGCATACTACTCTGCTACATATATACATACATACAGACACGTATACTGCTCTGCTGCATACATACATGCATACAGACACGCATACTGCTCTGCTGCATATATACATACATACAGACACGCATACTGCTCTGCTGCATATATATATACATACATACAGACATGCATACTGCTCTGCTGCATATATACATACATACAGACGCGCATACTGCTCTGCTGCATATATACATACATATAGACACGCATACTGCTCTGCTGCATATATACATACATACATACAGACACGCATACTGCTCTGCTGCATATATACATACATACATACAGACACGTATACTGCTCTGCTGCATACATACATGCATACATACAAACTCACACCTTGGTCTGCGGGGCCCACACACGCGGCTCCGGGGGTCACACACACGGCTTTGCGGGGCCCACACACGCACGGGGGGACAGGGAGGGGCGGGGAGGGAGTGATGTCCCACATACTGATCAGGTCACGGTGCAGATGGGGCCCACACAGCGCCGGAGGGAAGCGATGTGCTGGGGGTCGCTGGCTGGCACTGTGACTCCTTCATCTGTGCGACCGAGCAGGACGCCGGGCGGTAGCTCCGCCCACAGATGATGCTCAATGCAGGAGAACACAGTGGCCTTAAAGGGCCGGCAGGCACAGTTTCCAGTGCCAAGGACTGCTGCCCCCGGGCCGACCGCAGGTAAGCCGAGCGGGACCGTCTGTGTGTGTGTGTGTGTGTGTGTGTGTGTGTGTACGTGTGTACATGCCGCGGGCAGGAGGGGGCGGAGTGAGCTGAGCGGGGAAGTGTGGGCTTCCTGCACGTAACTAGGGTAAACATCGGGTTACTAACCAAAGCGCTTTGGTTGGATACCCGATGTTTATCTTGGTTACCAGCTTCTGGCAGGCTGCCAGCGATGGCTCCTGCACACTGTAGCTGTAAAAAGCCCTGCTTTTTGCTGCTAGAACTGTTCTCGAACTTATCTAGAACTATCGAGCTTTTGCAAAAAGCTCGAGTTCTAGTTCGATCTCGAACAACCCCAAAAATCACTCGAGCCTAGAACTGGAGAACCACGAACCGCGAACCGCGCTCAACTCTAACACTGAGATCCCACAAAATGAGCTCAACTCTGCTAGTAAGTTGGGCATTTCGAGAGCCTTTAGGAACATTTGTGAAAGGTTTTGATACTGGATTATATTTAGATAACTAGAAGGTGGCCCGATTCTACGCATCGGGTATTCTAGAATTTACGTATTGTGTAGTTCATGTATGATTTTTGTTATATATATATATATATATATATATATATAGATGTTGTTGTGTGTAGTTACCAAGTGTTTGTGTAGGCGCTGTACATGTTCTGGGTGTTGTCTGGGTGTGACGGGGGGTGAGAGCGGTGTTGTATGTGTGTTGCGTGTGTTGCGTTGTTTGTGGAGCGCTGTGTGTCTGTAGCGTTGTGTGTGTGTTGCGCGGTTTGTGTGTGTGTGGTGTGTTTTGGGGGGAGGTATGTTTTGTGCAATGTGTGTGTTGTGCGGTATGTGCGTATATTTGTGTGTGCCGCGGTGTTTGTGTGTTGGGTGTTGTGTGTGTGCAGCGTTGTCTGTGTGTGTGGGTGTCTGTGTAGGGCAGTTGTTTGTGGTTCCCAGTGTGTGTGTGTGTGGTGTGTGGTGTGTTGTGCAGTGCGCGCGTGTGTGTGTGTGTGTGTGTGCATCAGCCTCTCTTCTCTCAGCCTACCTCTCCCAGCCTCCCTCCTCCCAGCCTCCCTCAGCATCAGCCTCCCTCTCCCAGCCTCCCCAAGCATCAGCCTCCACCAGCATCAGCCTCTCTCCTTCCAGCCTCCCCCAGCATCAGCCTCCGCCAGCATCAGCCTCTCTCCTTCCAGCCTCCTCCAGCATCAGCCTCCCTCTCCCAGCCTTCCCCAGGATCAGCCTCTCTCCTCCCAGCCTACGTCCTCCCAGCCTTCCCCAGCATCAGCTTTCCCCTCCCAGCCTCCCTCAGCATCAGCCTTCCCCAGCATCAGCCTCTCTCCTCCCAGCCTCAGCCTCTCTCCTTCCAGCCTCCCCCAGCATCAGCCTCTCTCCTTCCAGCCTCCCTCAGCATCAGCCTCCCCTTCCCAGCCTTCCCCAGAATCAGCCTCTCTCCTCCCAGCCTCCGTCCTCCCAGCCTTCCCCAGCATCAGCTTTCCCCTCCCAGCCTCCCTCAGCATCAGCCTTCCCCAGAATCAGCCTCTCTCCTCCCAGCCTCCTTCCTCCCAGCCTCCCCCTCCAAGCCTCCCTCAGCATCAACCTTCCGCTCCCAGTCTCCCCCAGCATCAGCCTCCCCAAGCATCAGCCTCCACCAGCATCAGCCTCTCTCCTTCCAGCCTCCCCCAGCATCAGCCTCTCTCCTTCCAGCCTCCCTCAGCATCAGCCTCCCGTTCCCAGCCTTCCCCAGGATCAGCCTCTCTCCTCCCAGCCTCCTTCCTCCCAGCCTCCCCCTCCCAGCCTCCCTCAGCATCAGCCTTCCCCTCCCAGTCTCACCCAGCATCAGCCTCCCCAAGCATCAGCCTCCACCAGCATTAGCCTCTCTCCTTCCAGCCTCCCCCAGCATCAGCCTCCCCAAGCATCAGCCTCCACCAGCATCAGCCTCCCTCGTCCCAGCCTCCCCCAGCATCAGCCTCCCCCTCCCAGCCTCCCCCAGCATCAGCCTCTCTCCTCCCAGCATCAGCCTCTCTCATCCCAGCATCAGCCTCTCTCCTCCCAGCATCAGCCTCTCCTCTCTGTCCCCAGCATCAGCCTCTCTCCTCCCAGCCTTCCCCAGCATTAGCCTCTCTCTTCCCAGCCTCCCCCAGCATCAGCCTCCCCCAGCATCAGCCTCTCTTCTTCCAGCCTCCCCCAGCATCAGCCTCTCTCCTTCCAGCCTCCCCCAGCATCAGCCTCCCTCTCCCAGCCTTCCCCAGGATCAGCCTCTCTCCTCCCAGCCTCCGTCCTCCCAGCCTTCCCCAGCATCAGCTTTCCCCTCCCAGCCTCCCTCAGCATCAGCCTTCCCCAGCATCAGCCTCTCTCCTCCCAGCCTCAGCCTCTCTCCTTCCAGCCTCCCCCAGCATCAGCCTCTCTCCTTCCAGCCTCCCTCAGCATCAGCCTCCCCTTCCCAGCCTTCCCCAGGATCAGCCTCTCTCCTCCCAGCCTCCTTCCTCCCAGCCTCCCCCTCCCAGCCTCCTTCAGCATCAGCCTTCCCCTCCCAGTCTCCCCCAGCATCAGCCTCCCCCTCCCAGCCTTCCCCATGATCAGCCTCTCTGCTCCCAGCCTCCTCCAGCACGCCGTGCTCCTCTGCCGACACTCACACACCCGATCGCATCCACTCACACACACCCGATCGCATCCACCTACACACACCCGATCGCATCCACTCACACACACCCGATCGCATCCACTCACACACACCCGATCGCATCCACTCACACACCCCCGATCGCATCCACTCACACACCCCCGATCGCATCCACTCACACACCCCCGATCGCATCCACTCCCACACACCCGATCGCATCCACTCACACACACCCGATCGCATCCACTCACACACACCCGATCGCATCCACTCACACACACAGACACTGACGATATCGCACATACGCGCTCACACTCACAACATCTGGAGATACCACATGCCTCTGGCCATGTGATCCTCCGTCAGGTCCTGGAAGGTCACAACAGCACAGTATCGAGGCCGAGAAGCAAGCGATATCGCCGGATGCTGTAAGTATGTGAATGCGATGTGAGGTGTGTGTGAGGTGTGTGTGAGGTGTGTGTGAGGTGTGTGTGAGGTGTGTGTGAGAGTGAGTGTTATCTGATGTGTGTGTATGTTTTCTTCCGCCGCAGCAGCAGGACCTTGATGCGCTTGTAACCATGCGAGCATGGTTACCAACGTATCCACACCACTCCCGTGCGAGCGGAGGCCGGGGGGGGGGGGTGAGGGTGGGGGGGGAGTACAGTACTCACCTCGGTGACAGCCGTGTCAGTTCGGGGAATGTGCGGGGGGGGGGGTGGGGGGGAAGTACAGTACTCACCTCGGTAACAGCCGTGTCAGTTCGGGGAATGCGCGGGGGGAGGGAGGGGGCGGGGCCAGAGCTAGCGTGCATTGCGTGAGGGGGGCGGGGCGTGGCGTGGCCGAATTGCCAATGCCTGCAGGGTGCCAGGGCGAGAGGCCAATCTGTGGGGGGGCGGAGCCTGGGCGAGCAACTGGCCAATCCGTGTGGGGGCGCAGCCTGGGTGAGCGGCCAATCGGTGTGGGGGGGCGGGACCATGGCGAGCCCAGGGGCCAATCAGCTTTGTGTCACCGTAAGGACACAATTTTGGAGCATGACAGACAGACAGATAGACAGACAGATAGACAGACAGATAGACAGACAGACAGACAGACAGAATAAGGCAATTATATATATAGATTCACTAATCTCAGGTTTCCCACTGCTTTATTTACTAAAAAGTGCAGCCCCAGATTGGAGACAGGAACTCTTAAGTATATCACATTTCAAAACTTGTTTTGGTAATGAATGCTTGTAAAATATATATTCTTCATGTCTGTCTTTCTGTTGTTTAGATGTGATGATTTTGCCTCAGAACCTCTGGAATTGAGGCACAGCTGTAGATATTTAGCACAAAAATAGCGAGTGGAGAATTGAATCACACTGCATCCTAGTGTCACGCTAGGTACGGCGAAGTACCAAGGACATGGAGAAAGGGAATGAAAAGGACGGGAAACCCTGCGTCTAGGAAGATGGTGACCTCTGACCAAACCTACTGCTGGTCCCTGGGGTCCCTCACCACCCTAAATAAGTTCCACACCTATGCGCAGAACTGGATATCTGACCCTAGGTATCCCTAATGCTGGGCCCTAAATAGTGAATAGATGGGATGAGCTCTTTGTCAACCCCACTAAACAACTATAGAAGACACAAGGGGGACACGGGGAAAAGCATGAACTACTTATCATTAGCTGACTCAAGAAGGAGTTCATCAGAGCTTTCAGTCACAATACCACAGAGGGGAACAAACCATCTGCTTGCAACCTTGGCTTGAAGGAACTGAAAATATCACCAGCACAATCCAAAGGAAGGAAGGGGTATTTAACCCCTTCACGACCGCGGGCAGTAAAGTTATGTCCTATTTTAACATGACTTAACGACCAGGGACGTAACTCTACTGCCGAAAGTTCATTTGATTGCCGTGGCCATATCAATGGCTTTCAAATGATGTCCCCTGCTGTTTCTTACAGCAGGGGACCGTTGCTTGACCCCGGGGGGTGGCATCGCCAGCCCCCATCGACGATCGTTGTGATTGGCTGTTCAAATCTGAACTGCCAACCACATCGTTCGCACTGGTTTTGGGTAAAACAATGCCTGAACCAGTGCGACATTGTGAGATCCTGCTATGAGGTGCCGCTGCAGCTGCAGCAGATCATAGCAGGAGATCAAGCATGGTGCCCCCCAGCCCCTGCAGCACTGATTGGAGCGATCGTGGTATGACGCGCAATCGGTCCAATCAGCGTGGGGCGGTCTGATCTGGATGTGACTGCCCTCCCCAGGCTTGTGTTGGTCTGGGGAGCCCTCCCCCAACATGTCTGCAGCATGCACTGGCTGGTACTTGTAGTACCACGCCGATGCTGCCACTGCCACCGCCGCTGCATTCGCCGCTGCTTTCTGGCTGCCGCTCCTGGTCTCGCAACCCATAAGTATTGCATGCTGCCCTGCGCGCTCCCGTGATTGCCCCTGCATGCTCCCGTCATGGCCCCTGCCCATGCTAATGTGCCCCCCGGCTGCAATCTGCCCCCACCCCTCGCTGAATCTGCTCCCCCCACTGCACTCTGCCCCCACGCGATCTCAATTCTGCTTCCATGCGTCTGCCTCTTCTTCTCCGGTCTCCCCCTCCCCCCTCTCCATCTGCTCTCCCTCTCCGATGTTCCCTACCTGCCTCCACCAGGTCGTCCGAGGTCTTCCCTGGCCCGATCACATCTGCCTCCATCGCTGGGTCCTTCTTGGGACTTCTGAGGAGCTGTCCAACTTCATGCCTGCTGCTCTCCTGTAAGAAGCTGTCCACTTTCTGCCTTTTATTCCTCCTGCAGTTCCTCTGGTCAGTGATCCTCCTGCAAATCTTCTGGGTACTGTGAGTATATTTTTTTTTGTATCCCCTGTCCATTTTCACACCTCATCCGTCTCTGCATCCCCCTGAGCGCTGATCAGTGATGCAGATAACTTATCGGCATCCGTGGTCAATTTTCGGTGGGACTTTTTTTTCTTTTGTCCGTATCTTGCGTCGTTTTTTTTGCACCTCATTTGTGTGTGCGTCCTGCAGCGGCTGAGCGCTGATCAGGGATGCACATAACGGATCGGCATCCCTGCTCAATTTTTTCCCTGACGCTTTTTGTATCTCATCCGACCGTGCGGCCAATCAGTGCACCGTGTCTGTGCGCTTGAAAAGTCAAATGGCGTTCCTTCTCTTCTGAGCCCTGCCGTGCGCCCAAACAATTACTTTCCACCACATATGAGGTATCTGTGTACTCTGGAAAAATTGCACAATAAATTTTATGATGCATTTTTTCCTGTTACCATTGTAAAAAAAAAAATCTACCTGGCTGAAGCAAAAATGTTGTGGTAAAAAAAAATAAAATTTCACGGTTCAACATTATCAACTTCTGTGGAACCCCTGGGGGTAGAAAGGGCTCGCCAAACATCTAGATAAATTCCTTGAGGGGTCTAGCTAATGATTCCAACCAATTTTGCTGTCAAATGGTGTTCCTTCTCTTCTGAGTCCCACCATGCACCCAAACAATTACTTTCCACCACATATGAGATATCTGCGTACTCAGGAGAAATTGCACAATACGTTTTGTGGTGCATTTTTTCCTGATACCCTTGTGAAAAAAAAGCTACTTGGTTCAAGCAACAGTTTTGTGGTAAAAAAAAAAAATTGTATTCATGGCTCAACATTATCAACTTCTGTAGAGCCCCTTGGGGCTCGCTAAACATCTAGATAAATTCCTTGAGGGGTCTAGTTTCCAAAATGGGGTCACTTGTGAGGGAGCTCCATTGTTTAGACACCTCAGGGGGGTCTCCAAATGCAACATTACGTCAGCTAATGATTCCAACCAATTTTGCTGTCAAATGCCGCTCTTTCTCTTCTGAGCCCCGCCATGCGCCCCAACAATTACTTTCCACCACATATGAGGTATCTGCGTACTCAGGAGAAATTGCACAATATGTTTTATGGTGCATTTTTTCCTGATAGCCTTGTGAAAAAAAAAGCTACCTGGTTCAAGTAACAGTTTTATGGTAAAAAAAAAATAAAATTGTATTCATGGCTCAACATTATCAACTTCTGTAGAGCCTCTTGGGGCTCGCTAAACATCTAGAAAAAATATTTGAGGGCTCTAGTTTTAAAAATGGGGTCACTTGTTGTTTAGGCACCTCAAGGGGTCTCCAAACCCGACATGGCGTCCGCTAATGAGTGCAGCTAATTTTGCACTCAAAAATTCAAATGGCGCTTGTTGCCTTCCAAGCCCTGCCGTGTGCCCAAACATTTGATTTCCACCACATATGAGGTATCTGCGTACTTAGGAGAAAATGCACATGCATGTGGTAAAAAAAATGTTTTTCTTTTCACGGCTCAGCGTTATAAACTTCTGTGAAGCCCCCAGGCATTCAAAGTGCTCACCAAACATCTAGAAAAATTATTTGAGGGGTCTAGTTTCCAAAATGGGGTCACTTGTTTAGGCACATGGCGTCCGCTAATGAGTGCAGCTAATTTTGCGTTCAAAAATTCAAATGACGCTCCTTCCCTTCCGAGCTCTGCCGTGCGTCCAAACAATTGATTTTTACCACATACAGTTAGGTCCAGAAATATTTGGACAGTGACACAAGTTTTGTTATTTTAGCTGTTTACAAAAACATGTTCAGAAATACAATTAAAGATATAATATGGGCTGAAAATGCACACTCCCAGCTGCAATATGAGATTTTTCACATCCAAATCGGAGAAAGGGTTTAGGAATCATAGCTCTGTAATGCATAGCCTCCTCTTTTTCAAGGGACCAAAAGTAATTGGACAAGGGACTCTAAGGGCTGCAATTAACTCTGAAGGCGTCTCCCTCGTTAACCTGTAATCAATGAAGTAGTTAAAAGGTCTGGGGTTGATTACAGGTGTGTGGTTTTGCATTTGGAAGCTGTTGCTGTGACCAGACAACATGCGGTCTAAGGAACTCTCAATTGAGGTGAAGCAGAACATCCTGAGGCTGAAAAAAAAGAAAAAATCCATCACAGAGATAGCAGACATGCTTGGAGTAGCAAAATCAACAGTCGGGTACATTCTGAGAAAAAAGGAATTGACTGGTGAGCTTGGGAACTCAAAAAGGCCTGGGCGTCCACGGATGACAACAGTGGTGGATGATCGCCGCATACTTTCTTTGGTGAAGAAGAACCCGTTCACAACATCAACTGAAGTCCAGAACACTCTCAGTGAAGTAGGTGTATCTGTCTCTAAGTCAACAGTAAAGAGAAGACTCCATGAAAGTAAATACAAAGGGTTCACATCTAGATGCAAACCATTCATCAATTCCAAAAATAGACAGGCCAGAGTTAAATTTGCTGAAAAACACCTCATGAAGCCAGCTCAGTTCTGGAAAAGTATTCTATGGACAGATGAGACAAAGATCAACCTGTACCAGAATGATGGGAAGAAAAAAGTTTGGAGAAGAAAGGGAACGGCACATGATCCAAGGCACACCACATCCTCTGTAAAACATGGTGGAGGCAACGTGATGGCATGGGCATGCATGGCTTTCAATGGCACTGGGTCACTTGTGTTTATTGATGACATAACAGCAGACAAGAGTAGCCGGATGAATTCTGAAGTGTACAGGGATATACTTTCAGCCCAGATTCAGCCAAATGCCGCAAAGTTGATCGGACGGCGCTTCATAGTACAGATGGATAATGACCCCAAGCATACAGCCAAAGCTACCCAGAAGTTCATGAGTGCAAAAAAGTGGAACATTCTGCAATGGCCAAGTCAATCACCAGATCTTAACCCAATTGAGCATGCATTTCACTTGCTCAAATCCAGACTTAAGAAGGAAAGACCCACAAACAAGCAAGAGCTGAAGGCTGCAGCTGTAAAGGCCTGGCAAAGCATTAAGAAGGAGGAAACCCAGCGTTTGGTGATGTCCATGGGTTCCAGACTTAAGGCAGTGATTGCCTCCAAAGGATTCGCAACAAAATATTGAAAATAAAAATATTTTGTTTGGGTTTGGTTTATTTGTCCAATTACTTTTGACCTCCTAAAATGTGGAGTGTTTGTAAAGAAATGTGTACAATTCCTACAATTTCTATCAGATATTTTTGTTCAAACCTTCAAATTAAACGTTACAATCTGCACTTGAATTCTGTTGTAGAGGTTTCATTTCAAATCCAATGTGGTGGCATGCAGAGCCCAACTCGCGAAAATTGTGTCACTGTCCAAAGATTTCTGGACCTAACTGTATGGGGAATCAGCATACTCAGGAAAAAATAAATTGTATAGTGCACTTTCTCTTTTCTCCCTTGTGAAAATAAAAATTTTATGGCAAAAAGTAACATTTTTGTGTTAAAAAGTATAATTTTCATTTTTTCCTTCCACATTGCTTTGGTTCCTGTTTAAAAGAGGGGGCGAGAAGGTGTGCAAAAAGAGGGATACACCTATATCACACACAAAAATAGGTCTTTATTAATTTTAAGACACAAAAACACATTTAAAATCCTTTAAAACAGGCCAATAGCCACAATAAACATAATTTGTCCCTATAGGAGGCAAATTAACACCTCCTTCTCAAATGGCAAAATAAATATATAAAATCTATATAGGAGTGGTTTCCCAAGGCATATGTTGTATACACAAATCAAATTAACCTGTTATACAATAAGGATCATATGATATAGCACAATACAGACAATATGCTTATGCATACAATTATGTATATATACAATCAGTATAACATTCAATACAAAGATAGATAGATAGATAGATATATCTATATATATAATTGCCTTATTCTGTCTGTCTGTCTGTCTGTCTTGCTCCAAAATTCTGTCCTTACTGCGACAAGCGTCTCATTGACCGACCCGCTCTGCCCCCCGCACGGATTGGCCGCTTGCCCAGGCTCTGCCCCCCCTCCACGGATTGGCCTCTTGCCCCGGCCTCCTGCACGCATTGGCAACTCGGCCACGCCCCACCCCCCTCACGCATTGCACGCTCGCTCTGGCCCCGCCCCCGCACGTATTCCCCGAACCGACATGGAGCCCCGACTCCCAGGTGAGTGCTATACCCCCGGGAGCCCACATCAGCGTACGCCGGCAACCCAGCCAACACATACCCTTGCATTGCTGGGGTTGCCGGCGTACGCTGGTGTGGGCTCCCGTGCGTGCGGGGGGTGGGGTACGCTGGTAAGCATGGCACACATCGAGTAATATTGTGTAGCATGGTTACCAGCGTACACCGGCTCCCAGGTGAGCGTATCAAGGTCCTGCAGCGGCGGAACACACACACACGCACACACATAAGAACAGACACACACATCAGATCACACTCACTCTCACACACACCTCACACACACATCAGATCGCATCCACACACTCACAACATCCCGTGATATCGCTTGCTTCTCGGCGGCGATACTGTGCGTGCAGTGACCTTCCAGGACCTGCCGGAGGATCACATGGACAGAAGCATGTGGTATCTCCGGATGTTGTGAGTGTGAGCGCGTATGTGCAATATCGTCAGTGTGTGTGTGCGTGTATGCGATCGGGTGTGTGCTTGTATGCGATCAGGTGTGTGCGTGTATGCGATCGGGTGTGTGCGTGTATGCGATTGGGTGTGTGCATGTATGCGATCGGGTGTGTGCGTGTCGGCAGAAGGCAGAGGAGCACTGCGTACAGCACAGCTGCTGGGACCGCACACCGGAGGGGACAGGCAGAAGTGGGGTGTGAGTGTATGCGATCAGATGTGTGCGTGTATACTGTCTGATGTGTGACTGTGGAGCACGATGGGGGGTGCACAGCATGGGGGATGGAGCACGATGGGGAGTGCGCAGCATGGGGGATGGAGCACGATGGGGAGTGCGCAGCATGGGGGATGGAGCACGATGGGGGGGTGCGCAGCATGGGGGATGGAGCACGATGGGGAGTGCGCAGCATGGGGGATGGAGCACGATGGGGGGTGCGCAGCATGGGGGATGGAGCACGATGGGGAGTGCGCAGCATGGGGGATGGAGCACGTTTGGGAGTGCGCAGCATGGGGGATGGAGCACGATGGGGAGTGCGCAGCATGGGGGATGGAGCACGATGGGGAGTGCGCAGCATGGGGGATGGAACACGTTTGGGAGTGCGCAGCATGGGGGATGGAACACGTTTGGGAGTGCGCAGCATGGGGGATGGAGCACGTTTGGGAGTGCGCAGCATGGGGGATGGAGCACGATGGGGGGTGCGCAGCATGGGGGATGGAGCACGATGAAGAGTGCGCAGCATGGGGGATGGAGCACGATGGGGGGTGCGCAGCATGGGGGATGGAGCACGATGGGGAGTGCGCAGCATGGGGGATGGAGCATGTTTGGGAGTGCGCAGCATGGGGGATGGAGCACGATGGGGAGTGCGCAGCATGGGGGATGGAGCACGATGGGGAGTGCACAGCATGGGGGATGGAACACGTTTGGGAGTGCGCAGCATGGGGGATGGAACACGTTTGGGAGTGCGCAGCATGGGGGATGGAGCACGTTTGGGAGTGCGCAGCATGGGGGATGGAGCACGTTTGGGAGTGCGCAGCATGGGGGATGGAGCACGATGGGGAATGCACAGCATGGGGGATGGCGCATGATGGGGAGTGCGCAGCATAGGGGATGGAGCACGATGGGGAGTGCGCAGCATGGGGGATGGAGCACGATGGGAGGTGCGCAGCATGGGGGATGGAGCACGATGGGGGGTGCGCAGCATGGGGGATGAAGCACGATGGGGGGTGCACACCTCCCCCCAAAACACACACACACACCGCCACACACGCACTGCCCAACACACCACACACACACTGGGAACCACAAACACTGCCCTACACAGACACCCACACACACAGACAACGCCGCACACACACAACACCCAACACACAAACACCGCGGCACACACAAATATACGCACATACCGCACAACACACACATTGCACAAAACATACCTCCTCCCAAAACACACACACACACTCCACACCCACACAAACCGCGCAACACACACAACGCTACAGACACACAGCGCTCCACAAACAACGCAACACACACAACGCAACACACAAACAACACCGCTCTCACCCCCGCCACACCCAGACAACACCCAGAACATGTACAGCGCCCTACACAAACACTTGGTAACTACACACAACAACATCTATATATATATATAACAAAAATCATACTTTAACTACACAATACGTAAGTTCTAGAATACCCGATGCGTAGAATCGGGCCACCTTCTAGTATGTATATATATATGCCAAGTTAAATCCCTATAGATAGATGACCCAGTAGATGTTAAATCCTAGTCAGTATCAAAAGCAAGGGAATAGTAACCACCCACAGCAATAGATTACCAGCCAGGCTGGATTTACCACCCCTGACAAAGTTGTCCTTGCTGACAAAGATACAAGTGGGGACGCTTATCTCCTGCCTTCCCTATCATATGGCTTTTTCTATCTGGTAAATCCAGCCTGGCTGGTAATCTATTGCTGTGGGTGGTTACTATTCCCTTGCTTTTGATACTGACTAGGATTTAACATCTACCGGGTCATCTATCTATAGGGATTTAACTAGGCATATATATATATATATATATATATATATATATATATATATATCTTTGTATTGAATGTTACACTGATTGTATATATACATAATTGTATGCATAAGCATATTGTCTGTATTGTGCTATATCATATGATCCTTATTGTATAACAGGTTAATTTGATTTGTGTATACAACATATGCCTTGGGAAGCCACTCCTATATAGATTTTATATATTTATTTTGCCATTTCGGAAGGAGGTGTTAATTTGCCTCCTATAGGGACAAATTATGTTTATTGTGGCTATTGGCCTGTTTTAAAGGATTTTAAATGTGTTTTTGTGTCTTAAACTTAATAAAGACCTATTTTTGTATGTGATATAGGTGTATCCCTCTTTTTGCACACCTTCTCGCCCCCTCTCTTAAACATGTATAATTGGGTATGCTGAGGTGATTCCTCCTTTATTTCATTTATGGGTTTATTGGTTCCCATAGGTGGTGCCCTCCTACAGCTTGTTTCTATTTCTTTGGTTCCTGTGAAGCACCTAAAGGGTTAATAAACTTCTTGGATGTGGTTTTGAGCAGCGTGAGGGGTGCAGATTTTATAATGAGGTCACTTTTGGGCATTTTGTGCCACCTCGGCCTCTCAAAGTCACTCCAAATGTAATGTGGTCCCTAAAAAAATTATTTTGTAAATTTTGTTGGAAAAATGAGAAATTGCTAATGAACTTTGACCTCTTCTACCTTCCTAAGAAAAAAAAATTTTTTTTCGAAAATTGCGCTGATGTAAAGTAGAGATGTGGGAAATTTTATTTAGTAACTATTTTGTGTGACATATCTCTCAGATTTATAGGCACAAATTTTCAAAATTTGAAAATTGCGAAATTTTCAAAATTTTCGCAAAATTTCTGAAAATTTTTCCAAATAAACGCAAAAAATATCTGCCTAAATTTACCACTGACATGAAGTACAATATGTCACGAAAAAACAATGTCAGAATCGCCAGGATCCATTGAAGCGTTCCAGAGTTATAACCTGTCAAAGTGACACTGGTCAGACTTTCAAAAAATGGCCCGGTCATTAGGGTGTTTTAGTGGCCGGAGGTGAAGGGGTTATTATGCACAGGCCCGGACTGACAGGCGGGAGGGGCGGGACTTCTCCCGGTGGGCTGGCCGGTGGAGGGGTGGGGGGGCCGCCCCCCGCCTCTCCCGCACTGCCTGCTGTTTAAAATTATTTTGTGGCTGCCGCCACCCGCCGGCCGCCACTATAGCGGCGGGGTCCAGTGAGCGGCCCCCGCCACCAATTTTCAATGCTGCTGGCCGCTGTGCCCCGCTGTGCCCCGCCCACGACGTGCAGCAACGTGATGACATCAGCACCTTGCTGACGTCATCACAGTGCTGCGGGGTCGGGCGCCACACTGGATGCATCAGGCAGCGGTAAGTACTCCATGGAGGAGCCGAAGAGACAGGTTTAATTAATGGGGATGAGTGGGGAGGGGCGGGGGACACATAACGGGGAACATATGTGAAGGAACACCACTTTGTGACAGGCAGGGGTGGTTACTGTATTCCGAGGGGGGGAGGCAGGAGTGTGTAGTGATGGGGTTGTGTAATTTGTGTGTGTAGGGGGTGATGGGGGGGGAGGTGTGCATTTTATTATGTCTGGGGAGGGGTGATGGAGGGTGTATTGTATTGTGTGTGTGTGGGGAGGGGTAATGGAGGGTGCATTGTATTGCGGGTGTGTGGGGAGGGGTAATGGATGGTGCATTGTGTGTGTGTGTTTGTGGGGGTGATGGAGGGTGCATTGTATTGTGTGTGTGTTTGTGGGGGGAGGGGTAATGGAGGGTACATTGTGTGTGTGTGTGTGGAGGGGTAATGGGGTGCATTGTATTGTGTGTGTGGGGGGGAGGGGTAATGGAGGGTGCATTATATTGTGTGTGGAGGGTATTACAAAAGTGCAGTTTGGGGGAATATATAACTAAATAATAATAAAAATGAATGGGCAATATGTGGGGATAGTATGGAGAGAGGCAGTGTGGGGGTATATTATAAAGAGCAGTGTGGGGGGGACATTATGGGGAGAAGCTGTGTATGGGGACATTATGAAAAGAAGCAGCGTGGGGGTATATTAAAGAGAGAGGCAGTGTTGGAGGTATTTTGGATAAGGGTAGTGTGTGGGGGATATTTTGTGAAGGAAGCACAGCAATTATTTATTCAGTGACACAGCATGGGAGATATTTATATTTATGGGGCAGTATATTAATACTTTTATTTATAAAGGTGCTGTGTGGGGAAGTGCTGCTGAAGAATAAAGAGGGAGGTCTTCAGAGACGAGTAGCGGGCAAGAAACCTCATCATGGCGTCTGTATTGCGTGGAGACAAAAGGGATGGGATCGACTCAGAAGATGTCCCCTATAAAGGTGCCTGGATGTAGATGATTATTTGTGATATTGCTGCGTCTTATCAGTATTGTGGTTCCTGTATGGTCCGCAGTCTGATAACAATAACTCCCAGCATCTCCTCACCATTGTTAAGGACAAGCTGGGAGTTGTAGATTCCGGCATCTTCCGAGCCTTCTTATTGATTTGCAATGTAAAATACAGAACGTTTTCCGAGTGGAAAACACCAGAAGAATGGAGCGGACACTTCTTTTAATCGCTTGGTGGTTTTAGAAACCTGAAGAGGGTAAAAGATGCTCAAAGCCTGATCCTGTGCACAGCGAGGAGATGCATGTGGTCATTCCAGGATTTTTCATAGTAGTTTCCATGGTGGGATCTGCCCTCCAAAAAATGTCATTGCACATTCCCTAAGTGGTATGTGTCCAAAATTGTCACCAGTGAAAACGACAGATTACCTGTTCACCTATCTGTAGAATAGGTCATCAGTGTTTGTTTTAGGGGATCTGATTTTGTATCCCTGCCCATCAGCTATGTGACCGCAGCATTATATGGAGAGCAGCGTCCTCTTCATTATCTGCGAGACCCAGATCTGTAGGAAAATAGCGGCTTCACCAGGTCCTGCTACTAAGAGCAATAAATAGGCCAGAGCTGTAATACTGGACGCAGCCGTGACTACGTTATATGGTCGTGTTACACAATCTACAAGTGCACAAAGATATTACACATTCACCAAGTGCGCCTGTGTACCCCCAAATGCCAGGGCTGAATTTTAGTCCCAGTCCGTCCCTGATTATGCAGCTACCGGTGGACAATCCGGGACAGAGAGTGATAGCTTCGTTAGATGCCCATAAGGCATTTGACAGTGTGGAATGGGGGTATCTGTGGGAAGTGCTGAGACATGTGGGATTTGGCCCTAGCTTTATATCTTGGATACAGCTGTTATATGCTAGACCATCGGCTAAAGGAAGAATTAATAGAATGTTGTCACATACAGTGGACTTACAAAGGGGTACTCGTCAAGGTTGTCCGCTCTCGCCTCTCCTTTTTTGCTTTAGCGGTTGAACCATTGGCGGCCGCTATACGACAGAACAGTAGATGTAAAGAATCCGGCACACTAATAAAATGATTACAAAATTGCTTTTCTGAGAGTGTTTTTATTGTGTTCTTGTGAGAATATCAAGAAATGCGAATAAGACAAGTCCGACGTTTCGACCAACACCTTTGGTCTTTTACAAGGACTGTAAGAATGTAAAACAATATAAAAACAAAGAATTACAGAAAATAAATGAATACAGTGAGCATTCTTCAGTCACAATAAAAAATAACAAAAAATTAGAAAAACCAAAACTAGAACCACTAAATAGTGGAAAGAGAAAACAGGGATTACAATAAGTTTTTTTCTCACAAGAGAACACAGCATGCGTAAAACAATGATAAATGGATGCATTGTTACATTCAAAGGTATACGTGCATCATATTAGGGTAAAGGAGAAGGAAAAGGAGGAAAGAATTAATGGAAGCTACTAAGTGGCAAGGCGAAAAAAACAAACCTCAAGGGGTTGTGGTATAGTGCGTATCGCATGGAATGGTCAATCGCATATGTCTAGTATTCATCACTCTTACAGAGCCTAAGATCAAAGAGGGAAAGGGTAAGAGAGTGGCATGTAAGGTATAGGTCGATGAACAGAGATACAACCATATAAATCATTAGGGAAAGGAGGGTAATATCATCCTAGGACATAAATGTAAATACCTTAATACCCTCATATAGATGATAGAATGACAGTCGTCCTCTTATCACCTTTGTTTTGAAAGCTGTATGACAAATGACACACATATTGTACATTTAATATGGTTCAGTGCATGGAGCAAGTAATGATAGAATAAATGTATTGTGGAGATACATACATATATGGCAATGGGCACCTGACCATCCAAGTGGGAAGAAAAAATAACACCTCTTACGTCTCTATAGGACATGGGATTGTAGGCAAAAGGAACGCCAGGCACTGAATAGGTCCATAAGTTTAAATGTATGCGTCTTACGATCTAAAACAAATATGTAAGAAAAAACAAGTGGTGGCTCGGTGTCATATTACCAACTGACATATCTGAATAATTATAAATTGCTATAGATTGTATATAAGGAGAGAGGATCACCTGTAGGGGAGATAGCCTATTCTGTTGTAGGCAAGGAGCCTAAGATAAGTATAAGATGGCTCCTGGATATAAGTAGAATAAAGGTCCAGTCACACTAAGCAACTTACCAGCGATCCCAACAACGATAGGGATCGCTGGTAAGTTGCTAGGAGGTTGCTGGTGAGATGTCACACTGCGACGCTCCAGCGATCCCACCAGCAACCTGACCTGGCAGAGATCGCTGGAGCGTCGCTACACAAGTTGCTGGTGAGCTCACCAGCAACCAGTGACAAGCCCCCAGCGCCGCATGGAAGATGCTGCGCTTGGTAACTAAGGTAAATATCGGGTAACCAACCCGATATTTACCTTGGTTACCACCGCACGGAGCTACAAGTGCAGAGAGCAGGGAGCAGCGCACACTGAGCGCTGGCTCCCTGCTCTCCTAGTTACAGCACACATCAGGTTAATTACCCGATGTGTGCTGCAGCTAAATGTGCACAGAGCAGGGAGCAGCGCACAATGCTTAGCGCTGGCTCCTTGCTCTCCTAGTTACAGCACACATCGGGTTAATTAACCCGATGTGTGCTGCAGCTACATGTGCACAGAGCAGGGAGCAGCGCACAATGCTTAGCGCTGGCTCCTTGCTCTCCTAGTTACAGCACACATCGGGTTAATTAACCCGATGTGTGCTGCAGCTACATGTGCACAGAGCAGGAGCCGGCACTGACAGTGAGAGCGGCGGAGGCTGGTAACAAAGGTAAATATCGGGTAACCAAGGACAGGGCTTCTTGGTTACCCGATGTTTACATTGGTTACCAGCGTCCGCAGAAGCCGGCTCCCTGCTCCCTGCACATTTAGTTGTTGCTGTCTCGCTGTCACACACAGCGATCTGTGCTTCACAGCGGGACAGCAACAACTAAAAAATGGCCCAGGACATTCAGCAACAACCAACGACCTCACAGCAGGGGCCGGGTTGTTGCTGGATGTCACACACAGCAACATCGCTAGCAACGTCACAAAAGTTGTTCGTTAGCAGCGATGTTGCTTAGTGTGACGGGGCCTTTAAGGACTATGTCATTTAGACAGCCAAGGAAACAATAAACTATGGACTACTCTAAGGTATCGCTTACCCAAAGGGTGAGACTAATAGGGTATGGTCCTGAGATTGGTCAGTGAGGCCTGTATATAAACAAAGGCGATTAGGGGTCAAGGTCTAAATGACATAGTCCTTTATTCTACTTATATCCAGGTGCCATCTTATACTTATCTTAGGCTCCTTGCCTACAACAGAATAGGCTATCTCCCCTACAGGTGATCCTCTCTTCTTATATACAATCTATAGCAATTTATAATTATTCAGATATGTCAGTTGGTAATATGACACCGAGCCACCACTTGTTTTTTCTTACATATTTGTTTTAGATCGTAAGACGCATACATTTAAACTTATGGACCTATTCAGTGCCTGGCGTTCCTTTTGCCTACAATCCCATGTCCTATAGAGACGTAAGAGGTGTTATTTTCTCTTCCCACTTGGATGGTCAGGTGACCATTGCCATATATGTATGTATCTCCACAATACATTTATTCTATCATTACTTGCTCCATGCACTGAACCATATCAAATGTACAATATGTATGTCATTTGTCATACAGCTTTCAAAACAAAGGTGATAAGAGGACGACTGTCATTCTATCATCTATATAAGGGTATTAAGGTATTTACATTTATGTCCTAGGATGATATTACCCTCCTTTCCCTAATGATTTATATGGTTGTATCTCTGTTCATCGACCTATACCTTACATGCCACTCTCTTACCCTTTCCCTCTTTGATCTTAAGGGGGCTTTACACGCTGCGACATCGCTAATGCGGAGTCGTTGGGGTCACGGAATTGGTGACGCACATCCGGCCGCATTAGCGATGTTGCTGCGTTTGACACCGATGAGCGATTTTGCATCGTTGCAAAAACGTGCAAAATCGCTCATCGGTGACATGGGGGTCCATTCTCGATTATCGTTACTGCAGCAGTAACGATGTAGTTCGTCGCTCCTGCGGCAGCACACATCGCTATGTGTGACGCCGCAGGAACGAGGAACCTCTCCTTACCTGCCTTACGGCCGCTATGAGGAAGGAAGGAGGTGGGCGGGATGTTACGTCCCGCTCATCTCTGCCCCTCCGCTGCTATTGGTCGGCCGCTCAGTGACGTCGCTGTGACGCCGCACGGACCGTCCCCTTAGAAAGGAGGCGGTTCGCTGGTCACAGCGACGTCGCTGGGCAGGTAAGTATGTGTGACGCGTCTGCGCGATGTTGTGCGGCACGGGCAGCGATTTGCCCGTGTCGCATAACAGATGGGGGCGGGTACCCACGCTAGCGATATCGGTACCGATATCGCAGCGTGTAAAGTAGCCTTTAGGCTCTGTAAGAGTGAGGAATACTAGACATATGCGATTGACCATTCCATGCGATACGCACTATACCACAACCCCTTGAGGTTTGTTTTTTTCGCCTTGCCACTTAGTAGCTTCCATTAATTCTTTCCTCCTTTTCCTTCTCCTTTACCCTAATATGATGCACGTATACCTTTGAATGTACCAATGCATCCATTTATCATTGTTTTACGCATGCTGTGTTCTCTTGTGAGAAAAAACTTATTGTAATCCCTGTTTTCTCTTTCCACTATTTAGTGGTTCTAGTTTTGGTTTTTCTAATTTTTTTGTTATTTTTTATTGTGACTGAACAATGCTCACTGTATTCATTTATTTTCTGTAATTCTTTGTTTTTATATTGTTTTACATTCTTACAGTCCTTGTAAAAGACCAAAGGTGTTGGTCGAAACGTCGGACTTGTCTTATTCGCATTTCTTGATATTCTCACAAGAACACAATAAAAACACTCTCAGAAAAGCAATTTTGTAATCATTTTATTAGTGTGCCAGATTCTTTACATCTACTGGACTTATATTTTTCCGAGCACCTTAAAAAAAAACCCTTTATAGTTGAGCCAGGCTTTTCTAATTTATACGACAGAACAGTGACATAAAAGGATTTGTATATGGCCCTCTAGAAGAAAAGATAGCCCTCTATGCAGACGATATTTTGCTATTTTTGGTAGACCCGGGAGCATCATTGAGCCATGCCATGCAGGTGATCAAACTGTTCGGAAAGAACTCTGGACTGTCTATAAATTGGACCAAATCAAACTTATTCCAGGTGGATGCGGGAATAGACTGGTCGGCTTCAGGTGATGAGGTTAACAGACTTGCAGTAGTGGATCGGTTTAGATATCTGGGCATACAGGTATCCCTACCAATTGTGAATTGCTTCACTATTAATCTAGTTCCTTTACTGAAGCAACTGCGTAGTAAGATAACTGCATGGAATAAGCTTTATGTATCAGTGATGGGATGGATTAACCTTATTAAAATGGTACTTATGTCCAAGATACTTTATGTGATACACAATACTCCTATCTGGATCACTCAGAGTCACTTTAAAGAGGTTGTTTTAGAAGGGGGCCACGGGGCTTGGATCCCCTCTGTGTGAACTGAGGTGAAGATGTTAGGAAAGACCATGCTTAGCAAGCACCTATATACCATAGCTGTGGGACACTGTAGTCTCTGGGTAGCCCTCACAGAATATGAAGACATATAATCTTATTAAGAGGGGACTGTGAAGGCCTAGGCTAGGAATCGTTTGTCCACTATAATAGTATTATAATATAATATTAACCTGTATTTTGAATGTTTTATGTATTGCTTTCTACATATATCTGACTGAAATGTTGCAAGGATTGTATATGTAAACAAACTACGCTTAGGGCTAACTAATGAGTTTGTAGTCTCATAAATAAGTAAACTGACATTCTTCAATAGAACAGGTTCTTGGAAAACTGGTTAGACTCATGAATAAGCAATATTCTTGAGTAGACTTTCATCTGTTCCCAAACACACCTGAATGACTTAAAGGAATGTTGTTTTACAGGACTGTCCAAAAAGCTGTATAAAATGTTATGCTTTTTGAATACACGGGCAGAAGGCCTCCACTTCTCCCAAATAGAGACACATTTCTCTGTGTGGTCATTTTCCTGATTCATATACATCTTGTTACGGGGGGCTG
Organism: Anomaloglossus baeobatrachus; assembly: GCF_048569485.1. Lineage (NCBI taxonomy): Eukaryota > Metazoa > Chordata > Amphibia > Anura > Aromobatidae > Anomaloglossus > Anomaloglossus baeobatrachus. Next base: position 341,208 of record NW_027441803.1, read on the forward strand.
TCTGATAATAAAACCCAAAGGAATATCAGACAGTCAGGGTCCACCGTGCAAAGACTCTGCTGCAGACTATGGCAGAGGATAAGGGGTATATAAGTGTGCCACTGTAAATAGTAATAGCACAAGTGCAGAGTGCAATACCTCTGTTAAACTCACAGAGGAATATAATTAGGAAATAAAGCAATCCCTCCCTTACTTGGAGAGTGTGTGGTATGGTCTCTCTTAATGGTCAGAGAGTCAAAAGCAGTGAGTGTGAAATGGCACCTACCTAGGTCCGTTCCTCTAGCGGTGCCAGGAGACGGACAGCAGCGTAAGCCGCACAAAGCTCCTACCTGCGTTCGCTCCACTAGTGTGCGAGGACATGAACCACTAGATATGGCACCTGCCTAAGTCTGCTCCACTAGTGGTGCAAAAGAGACGGACAGCAGCATAAGCCACACAAAGCTCCTACCTATCTTCGCTGCCATAGTGTGCGAGGATACGAACAACTGCCAGACGCAGTATAAGGAACATTACCCTAGCGGCAACGTCCACCTACGAGTATAATCACAAGGCCCAGCCGGACCATGTGCCTCAGGCACCTGCCTATGTCCGCTCCACTAAGATGTAAGGATGCGGACCGCAGCCGAAGCTGTAAGGTACAAGAACGCTACCCTGCCGGTAGCGCTCACCTAGCATAGACAGAGAGATGCCTAGAAGGACGTGCACAGAGCGTCTACTCTCATGCATGAACCAAGAGAACTGAGCGCCGGGCGGCGTGCGTCAGGGTCTTATATAGACTCTGTGCCTCATCCAAGATGGAGGACACCAGAGCCAATCCGCTGCCAGAACGACAGCAATGACGTCACGCTGGCCTATCACCGAGTAAAGCGTCACAAGCACATGACCAGCGACCAATCGGCATAGAAGGTGTCAGAGACATGTGACCACGTGTCACAAGCACATTACCAGCGGCCAATCAGTTTAGAAGGTGTCAGAGACATGTGACCTCGTGTCAGCGATGATGTCACCCGCACATGTGCAATGGCTCCAAGATAGGACTTAGTCTCCAGCGCTTGCACATGTGCAGTAGCAAGAAATCAGAACATAGTCTCCAGTGCTCGCACATGTGCAGTAGCAAGAAATCAAAGCAAGAAAGAGTTCGTTACTTACTTTGCCCAGGAAGATAAGTTGGTTTATTGCATCGATGTCGAAGGTTCGATGGGTCAATTCAAAATCCAATATGATTCAGCGCAATGGCGTCTTTTTATAGATTCTTCAAAAAGAAGTGTCAAAGCAGTTTTACTCCACAACGGCGGTTTTCATGCTTCCATCCCTGTAGGTCATTCCATACACTTCAAGGAAACCTACGAGAACTTGGAATTGGTTCTTCGTAAACTTAAATATGAAGACCACGGTTGGCAAGTGTGCGGGGATTTGAAAGTCTTGTGCATGCTGCTCGGGCAACAAGTTGGGTATACCAAATACCCTTGTTTTCTGAGTCTATGGGACAGTCGAGACCGACAAAATCACTGGACCAAGAAGAATTGGCAGCTGAGGGTGCTCACAGTTGGTGAAAAAAAAATGTCTTCCGAGAAACTTTGGTTCCTCCCCATAAAGTTCTTCTACCACCTCTCCACACCACCTCTCCAGATCAAATTGGGATTGATGAAGCAATTCTTAAAATCACTTCCAAAAGATGGAGAATGCTTCAAATACTTGTTCGCCAAGTTTCCAGGCCTCTCGGAGGCAAAATTGAAGGAAGGTGTGTTCGTCGGACCAGACATTAGAAGGCTTATAGCTGATCAAGAGTTTATCAATACCATGACGCATCCTCAAAAAGAAGGGTGGATTGCATTTAAAGAGGTCGTAGAGAAATTTTTAGGCAATAACAAAGACCCTGACTACAAACAAATCGTCGGACTAATGCTGAAAGCATTTCAAGTTTTAGGTTGCCGGATGGGTTTGAAAGTGCATTTCCTCCATTCCCACCTTGACAACTTTCCTGAAAATTTGGGAGCTGTGAGTAAAGAGCAAGGTGAACGATTCCACCAAGACATTAAACAGATGGAAAGAAGATACCAGGGAAGATGGAGCATTACAATGATGGCAGACTACTGTTGGACGCTTCAGAGAGACATTAAATATGCTACTCACAAGTGTAAATGTACCAAGAGAACCCTCATAGGGAAGAAGAATCGATATAATGTGTGTTAGTGAGCTCATTGCAGTTAAAAAAATGATTTTCATGAAACATTTGTAATAAAAAATTAATTTTATGAGTCTATTTTCATTTATTTTAAGGTATTGTCTTATTTAACATAGTTACTTAAATTGTCATACAACATGATGTCCTATAACAAAACGGAGGTCATTTTCGGATTCAGTGCACTCAAAAACATAAAGATTACGTGGAATAACCAAAACAGCTCCCGAAAAAATTTTTTTTACAGATCTGTGTAAAGTTCTCAACATGTTGAAGGGAATTAAATTAGGTGATGTCCTCTTGGTGGGAGATTTTAATTTGGTCCCAGATTGTGTTTTAGATTCCACAGCTCAAGCCAGAAATTGTACCTTCTCACTTAAACATTGGTTGTTGAATAATTAATGTTTGGACACTTTTAGAAGCCTGAACTCCCAATCGTACGAATATACCTACTATTCGGATATTTACAACACAATTTCCAGAACTGACTTAATTTTAACCACCTCCCTATCGATTTCTAAATTTAAAAAAGGTACTATTCCACAAAGGACCTTTTCAGATCATTCACCAGTTTTAGGCGAAATCATCTTAAATTCTTAAGCATATAAGATTTTTTTATGGAAATGTAGTCCCTTACTGATCCATTCCTCTACCTACAAACCACAATTAGAACGAACGATAAAAAAACGACTTAATTAAAAACAACAGAGATACGATCTGTGCCACCACGGTTTGGAATGCCCATAAGGCAGTGGTGAGTGGAGAGTTAATGGGGATTTCAGCTCATTACATCAAGACAAAAAGAGAAAAAATTGAAAGTATTCAAAATAAAATTAATAGCACTGAGAAAAAACAACAGTCTTCCTATTCCATCAATTGATATTCACAAGGAACTATTAGACCTTAGGGAACAATTGAGATTGATCATACTCAAAGAGATTATGACAGATTTAACTTTTACTGGAAAATAATTTTTTACGCTTCTATTAATAAACCCACTAAGTTAATGGCCCAAAAAGAAAAACATTTAAGAATTCGAAAAAGAATTATCTCAATTAAAACTGCAATTGGCAATATTGCATATCACCCTAAAGACATATTTGATACTTTTGCCAAATATTATGAAAACTCTATAATCTTAAAAATGACCCACTTACTCCCCAGCCAACCTTGATTAATGAATTTTTGTCCAGTTTAAATCTACCAATTATTTTCAGACAATTTAACTAATTTCAATGCTCCTTTTACTGAAGAAGTCAGCAAAACAATTAACTCTATTAAATTAGGTAAATCCCCGGGTCCAGTTGGGCATACAAATGAATATTATAAATTATTTAGTCCTCTTCTTGTCCCTCATTTAACTAAAACACTTAATGAAAACTCCTCCAAAGGTTCCTTCTCCCCGGAGATGCTTCAAGCTACGATATCCCTAATCCCAAAATCTGGTGGAGATAATGAATTAATTGAGAACTACAGACCCATTTCCTTGATCAATACGGACACAAAAATTTATTCCAAATTAATAGCCAACAGATTGAAAAAGATTATCTCACATATTATAAATGAAGGTCAACTTGGTTTTGTTGAAGGGGCGTCAAACATCTGATGGAACAAGGAGGACAATCAACCTTGTCCATCAGATGGGTAAAAGTAGAACACCATCTATATTGCTAGCACTGGATGCCGAAAAGGCTTTTGATCGCGTAAACTGGCAATATCTGAGGGCGACTGTCGAAATTCAGCTATGACGGCAGTTTTATTAAGACGATTATGGCATTATACTTTATGCCAACGGCGAGAGTGTATGCTAATAATCATTTATCATCTCCCTTCAGCATAACCAACGGTACAAGACAGGGTTGACCTCTTTTTAATCTAACCATTGAGCCTTTAGAAGAATATATCAGAACTAATATTAATATTAAAGGAATCCCCACAAAAACAATACAACATAAAATAAGTTTGTATGCTGATGGCATAATACTCTCCCTTCAGATGCCTTGTCCTCTATCCCTGAATTAATTATGACCCTTGAGAAATTTACTAACATATATTATAAACTAAATTCCTGCAAATCTAAGTTTCTGCATTTCCATCTCGACAATGATTCTATAAGAAAATTAAAGTCATTATATTCTTTACAGAGGAAACAAATAATATATCCTATCTGGGTATCTCGCTAACAAAAAAATCTTCACAAAATGTTAGAGTTCAATATAGAGCAACTAATTAATAAAATTAAAAAATATATACTACAATACTCCAAAATAGAGATATCTTGGCTGGGGAGGATAACAATCTTTAACATGATGATTTTACCTAAGATCATTTATCTTTTTAGAACTATACCATTATTTATTCCATTATACCATTTGTTAAAGCTTCAAATATTAATGAATGAATATATCTGGGACAACAAGCGAGGTAGAATTTCTAAATCTATATTAATAAAACACAAGAAAAAGGGAGGATTGGGGGTTCCAGACTTTGTCAAATATTACATGACCTTTCTCGATCAAAAACAGCCAAAAGTGGATACAAAATTCTCATCATTTCCCTTGGATGGATTTAGAACTTTCTTCCAATAATTATAGACCCCTCAAAAGTCTCCTTTCACATTTTAATAATCCTTCCCTTCCTCTTCCAGAATGTCCCACATTACTAGCCACCATTAACGCTTGGAAATTTTTGTTAAAACAAACCCCCCAATGTAAGTAAATATTTGCAAATTAAACATTTCTCACTCAACTTTTTGGCATTAATGGTAAACATAGAAATTTCCAGCACATGGCATTCCCTGAATTGAAAAGGGTAAGTTACATTCATGATGGTAAGGATTTTATTTCTTATTTTGACATCAGAATAAAGCATAAGATTTCTGACTCTGAATTCAAGATTCTCATGTCCTTAAGAGTCATCATTAGGAAAATCCTTTTAAATAGAAGTCCTCTTCATGAATCTTTTGACCCATTACTCTGCAATTCTGGTAACGCATTGATTTGGAGCACAAGAAATATTTATCATTATTTAGTAAGAGACATACATTTTGTAAAACTAAAATATATGACAGATTGGAAGAAAGGTTATTCAGCAACAATTTCCACAGGATAATTGGCAATTTTCACTGCAGGCAACTAATTTCTCTTCTATTTGCGCTTCTCTTCTGGAAACCCATTATAAATCACTCTCTCGTTGGTATTATACCACATTAAGATTACATCAATTCAATACTACCAACTCTTCATTATGCTGGAGGAATTGCGGAGGGGTCGGAAATTTACTTAATATTTTTTGGGAATGTCCAATATTAAAAATCTTATGGAAGGAAGTTTCTAGTCTAATAAATAGAATTATGAATTTCAATATAGTTTTGACTCCACAATTGGCTCTCCTTTCATTAGATTTAGACCTATTAGATCCATCCTTTTATTCATTTTTTCCTTACCACTAAATCATTAATTGCAGGCCAATGGAAGAATCCCCTCCCTCCAAACATTTCCCAAATAATTAATTTGATGGCCCAACATAATGAGTTTGAAAAATATCACGCAACTCTAAACAATTTTTTCCCCAAGTATTATAGGCAATAGAATCTCTGGAACGATTTTCACCAAAGTACAACATAATACATCAAATACTTATTTGCTCTCTAGTTTGAATTGAATCTCCTCCAATTACTTTCTTTTAGAAATATAATTTCCTCATCTTTCATGGTCTTCTTTATATCAAATATAATTATCGGTTTGTTATTCATAGTATTATATGTATTAGTCTAGAGTTGTTTTAGGCTTAGAAGTTTATTTATTAAGGTTCTCCTATACCCTATACCCTCCCTATTCCCTTTCCCCACCTTCCAGACACCCCTAATAAATTCATTCAACTCTCCCACACACCTACTTTTCTTATATTTTCCTACCCCCTTATCCTTCGACACTTGTTTGATACCGAATCTAGATCGCAAATGAAATATTTCTATAATACTTTGTTCTACTTGTTTGACATCTTACTTTTATTCCCTTCCCTCATATATTATATAACCCTGTGAATAAAAATATTTTAATCATAACAGTGCGTCATAACCACATTTTTTGCTTCAATCTTTTTCCCTATTTTCCTCCTACAAAACATAGGTGTGTCTTATGGTCCGAAAAATATGATAGGTTTAAAAAGAAAGAAAAAGGGGGCTTTACACGCTGCGATCTCGCTAGCGAGATTGTAAGCGATTGTACCCGCCACCGTCGGTTGAGCGACACAGGCATATCGCTGCTCGTGTCGCACAAACTCGCTTGCCCCGTCACACGTACTTACCTGCCCTGCGACGTCACACGGCAGGCGGCCAATAGAAGCGGAGGGGCGGAGATGAGCGGGACGTAAACATCCCGCCCACCTCCTTCCTTCCGCATAGCTGGTGGAGGCAGGTAAGGGATGTTCCTCACTCCTGCAGTGTCACACATAGCGATATGTGCTGCCGCAGGAACGAGGAACAACATCGCTAAGGAGAGGTAAACGATTTTTTTGTTTTAGGACGACCTCTCCGCGGCAAACAATTTTTGCTGCTTTTGCGATCGTTTTAGGTCGCACATAACTATTACACGCTACGATATCGTTAATGACGCCGGATGTGCATCACAAACAACGTGACCCCGACGATAAAACATTAACGATATCGTAGCGTGTAAAGCCCCCTTCACTTGAGCATTTTCTGATGGGTGGCAAGACTTGATTTACCAGTTAAACATTTCACTTATTCACAATATGAATAAGGTTCCTTCCCCGTGTGGCTTCTTCACATGTTTAATAAGATCTGATTTATGAGAATAACATTTTCCACATTCAGAACATAAAAATGGTTTATCCCCGGTGTGAATTTTTCCATGGTCAATAAGAGTTGATTTCCTAGTAAAACATGAGAATGGCTTCTCCCCTGTGTGAGATCTTTGATGCCTAACAAGATGTGATTTCTGAATAAAACACTTACCACATTCTGAACATGAAAATGGCCTCTCCCCTGTGTGAATTCTTTGATGCTCAACAAGATCTGATTTCCGAATAAAACATTTCCCACACTCTGAACATGAGAATGGCTTCTCCCCTGTGTGAATTTTCTGATGATTAACAAAAAGTGATCTATGAGTAAAACATTTCCCACACTCTGAACATGAGAATGGCTTCTCCCCTGTGTGAATTTTCTGATGTCTAACAAGGTTTGATTTCTGAATAAAACATTTTCCACACTCTGAACATGAAAATGGCTTCTCCCCTGTGTGAATTTTCTGATGTCTAGCAAGTTCTGATTTCCGAATAAAAAATTTCCCACACTCTGAACACAAATATGGCTTCTCCCTTTTGTGAATTCTGTTATGTATAACAAGATCTGATTTCTGAGTAAAACATTTACTGCATTCTGAGCATGTAAATGGCTTCTCCCTGATGTGAGTTTTTTGATGATCGGAATTTTGGACTAGTTTGAAAAGATGAGACGATAGAGCTTTCCGAGGAAGGACTGGAGGTATATCTGGGACAACAGCATGCTCTTCATATGTATCATGTGTGATACTTTGATCATCTGTTTTAAATTCTGAAGATATTAGAGGTTCATCCGAACTCCTGATACAGTCATCTGCTAAAAATAAACACAATGTTATTATTTTATAATGATATTATCTTGAAAGTACATTTATTTTTTTAAACCATAACATCAGAAATTAAATTAGGAAAAAATGTATTCTGAATCTGTTTTCCAATTTCGACATCTAAAGGCCCCGTTACACGCAACGACGTATCTAACGATATATCGCCGGGGTCACGGATTCTGTGACGCACATCTGGCATCGTTAGCGACGTCATTGCGTGTGACACCAACGAGCGGCCATTAACGATGGAATATACTCACCAAATCGTCCATCGTTGACACATAGTTCATTTTCAAGAAATCGTTGACTGTTGAGGACGCAGGTTGTTCGTCGGTCCCGAGGCAGCACACATCGCTATGTCTGACACCTCGGAAAAGACGTACTACAGCTGACCTGCGGCCGCCGGCAATGAGGAAGGAAGTAGGTGGGCGGGATGTTACGGCCGCTCATCTCCGCCCCTCCGCTTCTATTGGGTGGTCGTTTAGTGACGCTGCATGAACCGCCCCCTTAGAAGGAGGCGGTTCGCCAACCACAGCGACGTCGCTCGGCAGGTAAGTCCGTGTGACGGCTCCTAACGATATTGTGCGGCCATGGGCAGCAATTTGCCCGTGACGCACAAACGACAGGGGCGGGTACGCTCGCTAGCGATATCTCTAGCGATATCGCTGCGTGTAAAGCCCCCTTTAGAGTTACATCTTCGTTAATTCGCATCTCCCATTCCTAGCACCAGTTCTCTGGAATGTGCTGCAGTAAATAATCTGATTGAGTTTCACAATGTGACTGCAGGATAGTGAGGGACAGGGGGCTCCTATACTGTCCCTGATGCTAGGGGACCCTAAGCTATTCCTAACCTCTAGATTACCCCTAAAGGAGGAGATGCCAGAGTCCTGTGCCTTACTATTCGCCTGACCAAATCTAATCTGTTATCCCTTTGGAAAGGAAGGGACAGGACAATGATGGAAACACAGATTAAGCCAGACGGGAAACAGAAATTAAGACAGACAGGACACATTGCAAGTCACAAAATAAACAGTGAGAGACTAAAGAGAAAAGAAAGAGCAGAAAGGTAGCAACAAAAAGACAACAAGGGTTTACACTACAACAGCTCATAGTAATAATGCACAACCACTGGTAAGTCTGGATTAAAACACCTCACTAGAAAAGTATAGGTAAACTATAGCTGGCATTAATGAGATAGTGCAGCCAGCATATACAGAAGGGGAGCGAACAATACTTTCCTCTCTACAGCATGTGATCAAAAACATTAACAAACAGCCCTGCAGAGAATAACTCTTGCTAGCCTGCCCAAGCCTGTGGTTCAGTGCCTGCGTCTCCTTGCGCTGCTCACAAACATCAGAGAAGTTAACATGCACGCTGTGCCGAAGTCTTGCGCATGCGCAGTTATCATAGGCCACTATCGCGGGCCTGTGCAGAAACTATCCCTCGTGCGCACCGGGAATGTATTTGCTCAGGCATGAGATTATGGGCGGCACTGTGCTTGACACATGGCACAGTGTGGAGGATGACGGGACCGTTGTCATCATGTCAAATCAGCACAGGGGACGACGTACAGCGGCAGGAGGGGGGGGGGAACGAAAGAGAAATAGAGCCCACCCACCGAAAAAAATTACATACGAAAAGGTGATATCTTATAAAGTTGTTTTGGCGGTCTGAAAAGGGGGCCAGAAACAAGGCGCACATTCATAGAATGCAGCCCAGGAGCTACAGAAGGTGGTATTTTTAGTTGCATAGGGAAAAATCTGGTGACAGGTATCCTTTAATTACATCATGTCACATGACTCTGAAGTCATCAAAGGTCCTTAAACAATCAACCTCAGAATACAACTGATGAAGACCCTAAGAGAGTGGGGATCCTGAGAAATTGGCAGTTTGACTCCTTCCAACAGTGGCCCTGACTGTAACTAGGGCTTATTTTTGGAGTAGGGCTTATATTTCAAGCATTCTCCAAAAATCTCATAAAATCATGCTAGGGCTTATTTTTGGAGTAGGTTGTCTATTTGGGGAAACAGGGTATTCACGAACCCTCTGCAGGTCTTTGAGTTGCCTTCATAATGACATAGAGAATGCACTAGAAACATACAGCAGAAGAAGCAAAGAAAATACAGCTGAAAAAAAACAAAGAAACAACAAAGAGCCAGCACCAATGTGCACTAAGGCATCAAATATTCCAAACTGCATTATAAAAATTTTTTTTGAGATTTTTGGCAAAAAATTGCAATTTCTTGAGCTGCTTCGCCACGTCACGGCAAATCTCATTTGAAGCAGTCCTACACTAAAATATTTTTATAAAATGTGCCATGCGGCCTCACATATAAATAGCAGAACTGCTCTCAGCAGCACTCACCTGGTCTATTGCAGTCCCGTACCCATGACTGAGTCATGGCTGTGGGCGGGACAGGTCCAAGCAAATGCTGCATGAAGTATATATATAGCCTGTGGACAAAGCCTGATGACCCAATGTGAACAGTCACCAAACGCCAAAATCTATACAGATGGAATACATCCCAAATTGGGGTGCATAGCAAGGTGGAGGTCAACCACCGACCAATTCAACAAAGAAACAACAAAGAGCCAGCACCAATGTGCACTAAGGCATCAAATATTCCAAACTGCATTATAAAAATTTTTTTTGAGATTTTTGGCAAAAAATTGCAATTTCTTGAGCTGCTTCGCCACGTCACGGCAAATCTCATTTGAAGCAGTCCTACACTAAAATATTTTTATAAAATGTGCCAAGCGGCCTCACATATAAATAGCAGAACTGCTCTCAGCAGCACTCACCTGGTCTATTGCAGTCCCGTAAATCTCAAAAAAAAAAAAAAAATTTTTATAATGCAGTTTGGAATATTTGATGCCTTAGTGCACATTGGTGCTGGCTCTTTGTTTGTTTCTTTGAAAAAAAACAAAGCAGAAAACCTGAAAATGTAAACACAAAATTAGTTCAGAAAGTACATGAGTAGATATCTCTTACAGGATAAAGATGGAGAAAACACATCCTGGGGAACATCAGGATCTTCTTGTTTACAGTCCTGTGGGAGAAGAGGACAGGGACATCTCTCTGGTGTTGTCCTCTTACGGGATAGAACTGGAGGAGACACATACAGGGACTGAATTAATTCCTTACATACAGGTAATTATAGGCCGTGTGTATTTAGTCCTGTCTATTACCTGGTGATGTGAGGGGCTGGGGATCCTCCATCATGACATTCTTGTACAGATCTTTGTGTCCTTCTAAATACTCCCACTCCTCCATGGAGAAATAGACGGTGACGTCCTGACACCTTATAGGAACCTGACACATACAATGATACCGTCACCCCCGATCCCTTCATAGCGTTACTGTATAATGTCCCAGCATTCCCAGCAGTGTCACCTCTCCAGTCAGCAGCTCAATCATCTTGTAGGTGAGTTCTAGGATCTTCTGGTCATTGATGTCCTCATGTATCGGGGGGTGAGGTGGAGGCCCCGTGATTGGGCTCAGGGGTCTTCCCCATCCCTCAGACACAGGGGCCTGACAGCGCTCACTAGAGGTCTTCTTCACTACTGTGTAATCCTGGTTATGGAGAGACACAGTAATAAATCTCACTCCAGACATTTCCAGAGTCCTCACCTCTCCAGTTCTGTCCATCTGTTATTCCCATAGATAAGAATGATGTAATGTGACGTCATCAGAATCTCTCACCTCTCCAGTAAGCCGGAAGAGGATCTCTAGGGTGAGGTGTAATATCCTCTCCGCCATCTTGTCCCTGTCCTTATCCATCCTTCATGGGGCAATCAGGAGAATTCTCTTCTATAGAAGATCTCCACTGAGAGGATCCGATATTGTAGGGACCTGAATGGGGAGAAGATGACGATGGAACATCATAAAGAATCCACTGTAATAATACAATTACTGGATATACAAGAAATCTCCTTCACTATAGGGAAAATCCTGAGAATATAACAAGATGGAGAGGACATTTCCCAGTACAGAGGCCGGAATATCAGCAGAATGTATGTGACCGAGACAGATAGAGCCGCGCTATTATATCTGAAGAGCAGAGAGAGAAACCTCCCCGCCCCAAATAGTCTCAGAGCTGAAGGGGTTAATGCCGCCTGCCCCAGTAATGGGGAATCTCCACACACCTCCACCTGCAGAGCCGCACACTAGATATATGGCTGCTCTGTGCTTACAGGACCTGTGATGATGTCACATGGAGGGGAGGAGTCAGGGGTCACATGATCAGCTCCTCAGTGTATGTTAGTCGTGGTTTCACAGTTGGCAGCGTTGTGATGTAACGCTCTGAATTGATTGTTTCTCCACGTTGTAGGAAATCCCCATGGATAACGTCATCTGCGCCCCAAACACTGAGGCCATGATTTCCCGGCTGAGGACGGGGTCTTGAATGTCTTTTTCTGGGGCGAGCCTTTGTGCTGATATTCCATGGACGGACGTTTCGGCTCCGGTCCGTAGTGGTGTACACAAGCTTCATCTCCGGTCACAGTTGAATGCAGAAAGTCGTCACCTTCATTCTCGTAATGTGAGAGGATTTCCTGGTAAATGTCCAGTCTGTGGCTTTCATGTCAGACGTCAGCATCCGGGGCGGCCATCGTGCACAGATCTTCCCATAACCAAGCAGAGCAATAATGTGACTACACGTTCCTGTGAAATGCCGATTGTGCTTACAATTTCTCTCTGAGTGATACGACCATCATCCGGAATCTGTCTACATTTCCATCTGTAACTTCGTGGTTGCTGTCACAGGACGTCCAACTCTTTCTTTGTCACACAAGTCAGATGTTCCTGCCTCACCATCTTTAATCTTACTACTGGCCCAACGACGCACAGTGCACATCAACACAATCACTATACACCGCTTGTATTCTCTGATGAATCTCCTTTGGGGTGACACCTTCTGTTGTCAAGAATTCAATGACAGCACGTTGCCTAAATCACATTGACCGACCGCCTGCACAGGATCCATTCTTTACACTGTAACAACACAACCATTCATTGTAAGGTTTCCCGCCAACTGGAGCTGTAGAGGAGAGTCTAATGAACAGTCCAGTACCTGCCTCATACCAGCGCTGCCATCTGTGAGGAGTTATGAAGGTAGAGGCATTACTTTTCATTTAACCCTCATATTATTATGTTTTTGGCCTTACAGCCCCATTTCTCTGACCTGCGCTCAGTCCCGGGGTTCTGACGCGCTCTGTGTTGTAGATTTGGGGCGTCTCGGTAGACGTTTCTCCAGGCCTCTCCCTTAGACCGTGCTCACAGTGTTGTATATTCTCTCATGCATCAGACTCTAGTGTGGAGCCGAGTGTCATTCACTATAATTAGATTCCATCATATGCAAGAATCGGATAAAAGTGCGGAGAAGATGGAGAGATTAAAGGGTTTATCCTGCGCTTTTTTTTTAACTATTAGGCTACAGAGATACCTGTAGAGGAGAGGAGCTCACAGCAGAGCAGGTAAATAGTTGGTGTCCACCTGCTCTGCTGTGAGCTCCTCTCTCTTTGCACAAAGGTCATGTTACATAATTACATAGGTTGAAAAAAGACCTAGGTCCATCTAGATCAACCTTTCTCCACCAATTATACATTTTGTCATTAAGTCATTTATAACCGACAATGTTGTGTTTACTGAGGAAATCATCCAGCCCCTTTTTAAAAGCTGTTATAGTATCTGCCATTACTACCTCTTGTGGTAGGGCATTCCACAGTCTGACTGCTCTAACTGTAAAGAACCCTTTCCTATTTAGCTGCCGGAATCACTATCTTCCACTCGCAGCGAATGCCCCCTGGTCCTTAGTATTATCTTTGGAAGGAATAAGTAATGTGCCAGTTCTTTATATTGACCACACATGTATTTATACATATAAGGTCTGTTTCACACGTCAGTGAAAAACAGACGTTTTCCACTGTTAAAAACGCCTATGTCCCTCCGTGTGATTCACAGCACACGTGGGTTGTCCATGTGCAATCCGTGATACGTACTCCATGGTTTCATATGGACATAAACTCACCTGTCCTACTGGCCATGGTGCTGAACTCTCCAGCTCTGCAGCATCTGGCCCCCGCTGTCTCTCACCTCTGCAGCTACTTGCGGGTTGGCTCTGGCCAATTCATAAATATGCATGCCATAATGAGCCGGCCAGGAAGCTGCAGAGAGCAGAGGCTGAACAGAGCATCGCTGGAGCCGGGTGAGTTGAAAATGCTTTTTATTTTCAATGTCCGTATTTTTCTGGTACGTGTTTCACAGATCACACCATAGTGTGGTCCGTGGGATATCAGTGATGCCAGAAAAAAACAGACTTGTCTCCGTGCGGCAATCACGGACACGCGTGTACGCTTCACGGAGACACGGTCAGTGAAAAGTCACTGATGTGTGCGCAGACCAACTGATTATAATGGGTCTGCGTATGTCCAAGATTCTGGTATATATAAAAAAAAAAAGCACATACATACCAGAATCACTAACATCTGAAACAGGCCTTAATGAGATCTCCTCTGAGACGTCTTTTTTTCTACGTTAAACAGATCTAATTTTTTCAACCTCTCATCATATGGGAGGCCTCCATTCTTTGTAGTCTAGTTACCTGCCTTTGAACTGACTCTAACTTCTGAATGTTCTTTTCAAAATATGAAGCCAAAAACTGGATCCATATTCTAGATGTGGCCTTACAAGAGATTTATAGACAGGTAACAATATGTTGGGATCACGGGATCTAATCTTTCTTTTTATACACCCTAAAATCTTGCTTGCTTTAGCAGCTGCTGCCTGACATTGAGTGCTGCTGCTCATTGTATCCTGATTACCCAAGTCCTTCTCCTGCTCTGTTGTCCTGAGTTTACTTCCATTTAATATATATGCAGCTATAGGATTACTCCGTCCTAGGTTTATTACTTTACATTTATCAACATTAAATCTCATTTGACAAGTGTCTGCCCATTCCAATATCTTATCCAGATTGTTTTGTAATATTGTACTATCAAGGTCAGTTTTTAATATCCTACATAGTTTGGTGTTATCAGCAAAGATTGAAACTTTACTATCAATCCCATCCACAAGATCATTAATAAAAAGATTAAAAAGGAGCGGTCCTAGCACAGATCCCTGCGGTAACCCACTACTTACTATAGCCCATGTAGAGAATATACCATTTATGACTACTCTTTGTTTCCTATCTTTTAGCCAATTCCTTACCCAGTTGTATTTAGTTTCCCCTAGTCCTTGCTTCTGCAGCTTCGGTATAAGGCTATTATGTGGTACAGTATCAAATGCCTTTGCAAACTCCAAATAAATCACATCAGCTGCATTACCAATATCCAGATTTGCACTTACCTCCTCATAGAACCCCAAAATATTACTTAGACATGACTTATCTTTCATGAATCCATGCTGTCTGTCAGTTACTACATTATTTTCTGCAATATATTTTTACATGTCATCCCATAAAATGCACTCAAAAACTTTGCATACTACTGATGTCAGGCTTACTGGACGGTAGATGCCTGGATTCTCCCTCTTACCTTTCTTAAATATCGGTACCACATCAGCAATCCTCCAATCCTGAGGAACCAATCTTGGTACAAGTGAGTCTAAGAAGATGCGATACAGTGGTCTGTCAATTACTGAGCTCAATTCCCTCAATATTCTGGCCCAGGGGATTTGTCAATATTTAATTTACTCAGACGCAGGCGTACTTCTTCTTGTGTTAAATTAATATCAGGTGGTGAACTTTGATTTTTGACTTGTTGAATGTTCCTTGGAACAGTCTGTTCCTTGGTTAACACAGATGAAAAGTTACTGTTTCATATCTCAGTCTTTTCTTTGTCTTCTATAATTAACTGGTTACTGTATTTTAAGGAACACATACCATCCTTTGTTTTCCTTTCGGCATTAATGTATTTATAGAAAATGTCGGATTTATTTTAATGCCCTTGTCGATTTTTGTTTCAGTAGCTAATTTTGCTTGCTTGATTTCTTTTTTACATTTCCTATTGAAATCCTTATACTCCTAAAAATTATATTTCTGTATTTGCAGCCTTCAAGATTTTGAATGCTATTTGTTTTTATTTTATTATACTTTGTACTGTCTTATTTATCCATAGTGGTTTCTTTTTATTCCTGGACATTTTATTACCACACTTAAGCTTTTCCTTTAAGTTGTTGAAATCAGCTTTCCTAAAATTTTAGGTTTTAGCATTTCCCCTTTCAAATGCTCTATTGAATATTACCATATTATGATTGCTGGTGCCCAAGTGCTCCCAGACCTGTAGATCTGAAATTATATCTGGTCTATTTGACAGGACCAGATCTAGCAAATTATCTCCCTTTGTCGGTTCATCTACCATCTGAGAGAGGAAATTGTCTTGAATTGTAGATAACAACTTACAACTTTTAGCACAACCAGAAGATTCTATGTCCCACTGAATTTCTGCAGAGTTGAAATCCCGCCTAATAATAAGGACCCGATTATTATTATTATTTGATGCCTTTTCAATTTGTTGCAGCATTTCACCCACTACCTGTTCAGGTATGTTAGGTGGCTTATAGCAAACTCCAATTAGTAGCTTTCCGTTATTCCCCTCCCCATGTACATTTACCCAAAATGACTCTACATTGTTGCAGCTCCCCCCAATGTCGTTATTGAGCTCAGGTCTTAGGTTAGATTTGATAAATATACACACTCCTCCACCTTTTTTGTCTTTCCTGTCTTTCATGAATGTAGTATAACCCTCTATGTTTGTCACCCAGTCATGGCTCTCATCCAGTTTCCGTAATGCACACCACATCATAATCCTTGCTTGATATCAGTCTCCAATTGATTCATTTTCTTTGCAAGACTTCTTGCATTTGCCAGTAGACATTTAATAGTATTAACACATTACTTACTCCTTGCCTCCCTACTTTCCTTGCATGTCCCAGCCTCCCAACCTTCATTGACCCCTACTGTCTCACTGTCTCTATCTGCTCTATCCCCTTATTTGCTCCACTACTCTCCCTACCCTTCCTCCCCCAAATCCTAGTTTAAAAGCTCCTGCATTCTTCTGACCATTTTCTCCCCCAGCACAGCTGCACCCTCCCCATTGAGGTGCAGCCCGTCCCTACCGTAGAACCTGTAGCTGACTAAGAAGTCGGCCCAGTTTTCCATGAACCCAAACCCTTCCTTCCTGCACCAATTTCTAAGCCACATATTTATCTCCCTAAGCTCCCGTTGTCTTTCTAGTGACGCTCATAGCACTGGTAGTATTTCTGAAAACACCACCTTGGAGGTCCTGGACTTCAGCTTCTCTCTTAGTTCCCTCTAATCGTTTTTAAGGACCTTCCACCTGCCTCTAACTTTGTCATTAGTACCAATGTGCACCATGACCGCTGGGCTTTCCCCAGCCCCACCCAGCAATCTGTCTATCCGATCCACAATATGCCAAACCCGAGCACCCGGCAGAAAACACACTGTTCGGCATTCACGGTCTCGACAAAAGACCTTGTCTGTCCGCCTAGTTATAGAGTCCTCTACCACCACCATCCATCTGGCTTTTGCTGTACTCCTATTTCCCTCCTTCCTACAGCAGTCGTTTTCCTGGTTACTAGTAGCAACGTCCTGCTGTAGTGATCCTAGTCCTGGCCCTTCATTCCTAATATCAGCCACACAGGCATATTTATTAGGCTGTGCCAGATCAGGACTTGGCTCCCTGACACTTTTCCCCCTACCTCTGCTTCTGTTACCCAGCTACCTACCTCTGGGTCCTGACCTTCCCCACCTCCACCCTCCTCCATAGCACTGGCCCCAGCCAGAGCCGCTCAGTGAGCTCTAAACTCCTCTCCAGGTTTTGCAATGCCCCTGAGTGTTGTGAGCTGCATATTTAGATCAGTTACCTGGGCTTCCAAATATGTAACACGCTGACATCGAGAGCAGACATATTCACCCTCAAACGGCTGCTCAAGGCAGGCATACATCTGACAAGACACACACCTGGTAGCATTGTCCATGGAGCCGCTATTAATGGGGATGAACAGCACAGAAAAAAGCAAAAAACAATGGGAAACTTGTAAGGAAAACTCCAAACTATAATATTGTGTTTAAACTATGCACTTCCCTGCCCCCTCAGACTTTACTGCCCCTCACAAGCTCAGTGACCCTCGCTTACTGTGGCCGGGGTAAATAGTTCTGGAACAATCTAGAAACAGCTGTGGCCACTGCCCCCTCAGACTTCACTGCTCATCCCTGGATTTCCAGGATATCTGCTCCATGTCCGTCCACGGCTTCCAGGATGTGTCCTGTCTACATACAGCCTCCATTACCTCACTGTGACCCCCTGACATAACCTCCCCTCATCCAGCACCATGACACCCAGCACAGCAGAGCCCTGCATACACTGAGGAGCTGATCATGTGACCCCTGACTCCTCCCCTCCATGTGACATCATCATGTAAGCACAGAGCAGCCATATATCCGGTGTGCGGCTCTGCAGGTGGAGGTGTGTGGAGATTCCCCATTACTGGGCACAGGCGGCATTAACCCCTTCAGCTATGAGACTTTCTTGGCGTTTTTCTTTTTTGATTTTGTTTTTTCAGACACCCCAACTATGAGAGGCCGGAAGTGAGGAAACCCGTCTGCCCTCAGTCCTCGGCCCCTTTCTGCCCTCAGTCCTCGGCCCCTTTCTGCTCTCGGTCCTCGGCCCCTTTCTGCCCTCGGCCCCTTTCTGCTCTCGGTCCTCGGCCCCTTTCTGCTCTCGGTCCTCAGCCCCTTTCTGCCCTCAGTCCTCGGCCCCTTTCTACCCTCGGTCCCCGGCCCCTTTCAGTCCTCAGGCCCTTTCTGCCCTCAGTCCTCGGCCCCTTTCTGCCCTCAGTCCTCGGCCCCTTTCTGCCCTCAGTCCTCGGCCCCTTTCTGCCCTCAATCCTCAGCCCCTTTCTGCCCTCACTCCTCGGCTCCTTTCTGACCTCGGTCTTCTGTCCCTTTCTGCCCCCCACACAGTATAATGCTCCCCCAGAATGTTCTCATTATATGTTTCCCCTTATTATCTCCAGTAATTGTATTATTACAGCGGATTCTTTATGATGTTACATCGTCACCTTCTCCCCATTCAGGTCCCTACAATATCAGATCCTCTCAGTGGAGATCTTCTGTATAAGATAATTTTCCTGATTGCCCCGTGAAGGATGGATATGGACAGGGACAAGATGGCGGAGAGGATATTACACCTCACCCTAGAGATCCTCTTCCGGCTTACTGGAGAGGTGAGAGATTCTGATGACGTCACATTACATCATTCTTATCTATGGGAACAACAGATGGACAGAACTGGAGAGGTGAGGACTCTGGAAATGTCTGGAGTGAGATTTATTACTGTGTCTCTCCATAACCAGGATTACACAGTAGTGAAGAAGACCTCTAGTGAGCGCTGTCAGGCCCCTGTGTCTGAGGGATGGGGAAGACCCCTGAGCCCAATCACGGGGCCTCCACCTCACCCCCCGATACATGAGGACATCAATGACTAAAAGATCCTAGAACTCACCTACAAGATGATTGAGCTGCTGACTGGAGAGGTGACACTGCTGGGAATGCTGGGACATTATACAGTAACGCTATGAAGGGATCGGGGGTGACGGTATCATTGTATGTGTCAGGTTCCTATAAGGTGTCAGGACGTCACCATCTATTTCTCCATGGAGGAGTGGGAGTATTTAGAAGGACACAAAGATCTGTACAAGGACGTCATGATGGAGGATCCCCAGCCCCTCACATCACCAGGTAATAGACAGGACTAAATACACACGGCCTATAATTATCTGTATGTAAGGAATGAATTCAGCCCCTGTATGTGTCTCCTCCAGGTCTATCCAGTAAGAGGACAACACCAGAGAGATGTCCCCGTCCTCTTCTCCCACAGGACTGTAAACAAGAAGATCCCGATGTTCCTCAGGATGTGTTTCCTCCAGCTCTATCCAGTAAGAGATATCTACTCATGTACTTTCTTCACTAATTTTGTGTTTACATTTTTAGACTTTCTGCTCTGGTTTTTTCAGCTGTATTTTCTTTGCTTCTGCTTCTTCTGCTGTTTGTTTCTAGTGTCTTCTCTATGTCGTTATGATGAAACTCAAAGATTTACAGAGGGTTCATGAATACCCTGTTTTCCTGAAAATAAGATGTACCCCAAAAATAAGCAGTAGCACAATTTTATGAGATTAAAAATAAGCCCTAGTTACAGTCAGGGCCAGCTTTGGGAGGAGTCAAACTGTGCAATTTCTCAGGATCCCCACTCTCTTTAGAGTCCCCATCAGTTGTATTCTAAGATTGATTAAAGGGAAGGTGTCGTCCAAAAAAAAAAATTTCAATAACTGAAAAAATGTAAAGTATTAATGTTTTAATGTTTTTTGTAGATATTATTATTTGTTTTTAATTGAGCACAATATAAAAAAAGATATAAAAAGTTTGATATTTTCCACTCTTAAACACTAGGGGGAACAGCTGCTGAAGTCTTACAAAAATCCTACTGTAGAAATAGCCTGGATTACAGCTGCAGTAAAAGTGGGCGGAGTCTGCTCTCCTGTGTGTGATGTCACAGCTCCCCTCCCAATCTGGGTGTTTCCAACAGATAATAGAGAATGAAGTGTAGGGACACAGTCGAGAGCCATTTTACTGGTGACCAGAAATGTCTAAAGTGTCACCAAGGACAGCAGGAGTATCACACAGGATAGGATTAGATACCCAGTTCACCACACAGTATCATACAGGAGAGGATTAGATACACGGTTCAGCAGACAGTATCACACAGGATAGGATTAGATACACAGCTTAGCAGACAGTATCACACAGGATAGGATTAGATACACAGCTCAACAGACAGTATCACACAGGATTAGATACATGGCTCAGCAGACAGTATCACACAGGAGAGGATTAGATACACGGCTCAGCAGACAGTATCAAACAGGAGAGGATTAGATACACAGCTTAGCAGACAGTAGCACACAGGAGAAGATTAGATACACAGCTCAGCAGACAGTATCACACAGGATAGGATTAGATACACAGCTCAACAGACAGTATCACACAGGATTAGATACATGGCTCAGCAGACAGTATCACACAGGAGAGGATTAGATACACGGCTCAGCAGACAGTATCACACAGGATTAGATACATGGCTCAGCAGACAGTATCACACAGGAGAAGATTAGATACACGGCTCAGCAGACAGCATCACACAGTAGAGGATTATATACACGGCTCAGCAGACAGTATCACACAGGAGAGGATTAGATACACGGCTCAGCAGACAGCATCACACAGGAGAGGATTACATACACGGCTCAGCAGACAGTATCACACAGGATAGGATTAGATACAAGGCTCAGCAGACGGTACCACACAGGATAGGATTAGATACACGGCTCAGCAAACAGTATCACACAGGATAGGATTAGATACATGGCTCAGCAGACAGTAAGCATTACACAGGATAGGATTAGATACACAGCTCAGCAGACAGGATCACACAGGGGAGGATTAGATACACGGCTCAGCAGAGAGTATCACATAGGAGAGGATTAGATACACGGCTCAGCAGACAGTATCACACAGGATAGGATTAGATACACAGCTCAGCAGGCAGCATCACACGGGAGAGGATTAGATACACGGCTCTGCAGACAGTATCACACAGGATAGGATTAGATACACGGCTCAGCAGACAGTATCACACAGGATAGGATTAGATACACAGCTCAGCAGGCAGCATCACACGGGAGAGGATTAGATACACAGTTCAGCAGACAGTATCATACAGGATAGGATTATATACTGGCTGCTGAGCTGTGTATCTAATCCTATCCTGTATGATACTGTGTGCTGAAGCTGTGTATCACACAGCAGATGATTAGATACACAACTCAGCAGAGAGTATCACACAGGAGAGGATTAGATACAAGGCACAGCAGGCAGTATCACACAGGAGAGGATTAGATACATGGCACGGGGGGGGAGGGAAGCGAGGGGTGTCATTGGAGACGGTAGCAGCGCTGTGGGGGAGGGGCGCCGGTACTCACGCATTGCTCTGCATGCACGCAATGGCTGCAGCAAGGAGAGTGGAGAGGGAGTCATGGCAGCATTGGAGATGGTAGCAGAGGCTGTGGTTAGGGGAGGAGGTTTCATTGAAGACAGTAACGGCAGGGGAGGGGAGGGGGCCCGGCGCCCCGTACTCACACATCCCGGTGGTTGACAGGGGTAAAGTGGAGCAAACAGCATTTGCTGTGAGCTCCACATTGATGGCGCTGATCTCCTCCCTCTGCTGTGATCTGGACAGCCAGGGGGCGTGTCCATTTCACAGCAGACGCCTTCTCTAATGTTTCTAAATGGGGGTCGGAGCCCGACTATCAGAGTCTATGCCCAGAGGGCTGCCATAAAGGTGAGTATCTGTTGTTACAAAAAACAAATCCAAGATGGCAACCCCCGGTGCCTTCAGTAAAATTAGAATGAAATAAAAACTAAATAACCAGTGATTTTAATTTTTTATTACAAATACTTGATTTCATAATCACTATTATTAATACAAAAATAAAAAAACGCAATACTTTCCTTTAAGGATCTTTGATGACTACAAAGTCATGTGACATGATGTAACCAAAGGTCTTTTAATTTTAGGGGTCTAAAGAACTGAAAAGAAGACAGGCTGGCATGCAGGACTGGCATTAGGGGAAAGGGAGAGCAAACTGTGCAATTTTACAGGGCCCCATTCGCCTAGGGGCCGTAGTGTTTATATACCAATTATAGGACTGCTTAAGGATCTTTTTGAAATCATGTCATGTGACCAAAGGTCTCAATTGTAGGCGTCTAAAGCTGAAGAGGAGACAGGCTGGTGTGTGTGTGTGTGTGTTTTTTTGTGGTCACACCAATTTTAACCAGCCTTGCCGAAATGGGCAAAGCTTGGGCTAAACAAGGGTGTGATGCCGCCGCTTCTCTAATGTGTAGCAAACTGTGGCGTTCCCTATGCCATAAATCTCTCTCCAGTCCCTGATGTAAATTTTCAGTGTACATAGCCGGTCTTGATGAATTGGAGCGCTAATGTTTACCTTCACAGACAGCAAGACCCTGCTACCTGCTTTGGTTACAAAGCCTAAGGATAGGCCATCATCGTCATAGTCCCGGACATCCCCGTTAAATTTCCAGCATCTGACTTTACCTATTTTATTGTTATCTTGGAAAAAAATCTCTTTGAAATTGTCTATGTTGTGGATCAATGTCACAGAGATGTTTGCAGGTTATTCAACTGTCAAGGCAGTGTCAGGATCTGTGGAAACTACACTCTGCCTGCTAACTTCTCTGATGTCTGTGAGCAGTGCATGGAGACACAGGCATCAAACTACAGACTTAGGCAGGCTAGCAAGAGTTAATCTCTGCTGGGCTACTGGTTAGTGTCTTTCATAACATACTGTGTGAAGCCAGTATCATTCTCTCCCATCCTGTTTATGCTGGCTGGACTATTTCATTAATGCCAGCTATAGTTTACCTATACTGGTCTGGTGAGGTGTTATGATACAGACTAACGGGTGGTTGTTGTGCATTATTGCTGTGAATGGTTGTGGTGTTAACCCTTTGTTTCTGCCTTCCTGCTCTTATTTTTCTCCTGTTTCTCACTGTTTATTTCTGTGAGTTTGCAGTGTGTCTAAGTTTTAGTTTTCCCATCTGTCTTAATCTGTATTTCCATCATACTCTTTCCCCTTCCTTCCTTCAGGGATCATAGATTAGATCTAGTCAGGAAAATAGTAAGGTACAGGACCAGGGCATCTTCACCTTCAAGGGTAATCCAGAGATTAGGGATAGCCTAGGGTCTCCTAGCGTGAGGGACAGTATAGGACAATCAATCAGATTATTTACTGAAGCACATTCCAGAGAACTGATGTTACTGGAGAGATGTCTTGGAGACAGGAATAAGAGGTCTGAATTAACAAAGATGTAACTCTTAGAAAATTGGAAAATAGATTCAGAATACAATTTTTCCTAATTTAATTTCTGATGTTATGGTTTAAAAAAATAAATGTACTTTCAAGATAATATCATTAAAAACTAATAACATTGTGTTTATTTTTAGCAGATGACTGTATTGGCTGGTCAGATGGACATCTAATATCTTTAGAATTTAAAACAGATGATGAAAGTATCACACATGATGCATATGAAGAGCATGCTGCTGTCCCAGATATACCTCCAGTCATTCCTCGGAAAGCTTTCTCATCTGATCTTTTCAAACAAGTCCAAAATTCAGATTTATTACAGAATTTTAAGCCAAATAAAAGTTACAGAAGGGATGTGGAACATGAAACTGCTCCTACAAGGGAGAAACCATTTTCATGTTCAAAATGTGGGAAATGTTTTACCAGGAAATCAAATCTTGTTGCCCATCAAAAAACTCACACAAATGAAAAGCCATTTTCATGCCCCCAATGTGAGAAATGTTTTGCTGTAAAATCATATCTTTTTGACCATCAAAAATGCCACACTGGGAAGAAGCAATTTTCATGTCAGGAATGTGGGAAATGTTTTATTCAGAAATCATATCTTGTTAGGCATCAGAAAAATCACTCAGGGGAGAAGCCATTTTCATGTTCAGAGTGTGGAAAATGTTTTATCTGGAAATCAGAACTTGTTGTACATCAAAGAATTCACACAGGGGAGAAGCCATTTTCATGTTCAGAATGTGGGAAATATTTTAGTTGGAAATCACACCTTGTTAGACATCAGAAAATTCATGCAGGGGTGAAGCCGTTTTCATGTTCAGAATGTGGGAAATGTTTTTTTCAGAAATTAAACCTTGTTAGACATCAGAAAAATCACCACACAGGGGTAAAGCCATTTTCATGTTCAGAGTGCGGGAAATGTTTTATTGAGAATTCAGACCTTGTTAGACATCAGAAATATCACACAGGGGAGAAGTCATTTTTATGTTCAGAGTGTGGGAAATGTTTTATTCGGAAATCAGGTCTTGTTTCGCATCAAAGATCTCATACAGGGGAGAAGCCATTTTCATGTTCAGAATGTGGGAAATGTTTTATTCAGAAATCAGATCTTGTTGTGCATCAAAGATCTCACACAGGGGAGAAGCCATTTTCATGCCCAGAATGTGATAAATGTTTTACTAGGAAATCAGGTCTTGTTCACCATCAAAAAAATCACACAAAATAAACCATTCCTATGTTCTTAATGTGGAAAGTGTTTTTTTTAGAAATCAGTTCTTGTTAAACATCTGAAGAAGCCACAGGATACTTTCACATTTGCGTTTTTTTCTTCCGTCACAATCCGCCATTTTGTAAAACAGCGGAATCCGTTAACGGATTCCGCTGCTTCCCATAGACTTGTATGGATGACGGATTGTGCCAAAAGTACCTGCGTTCCTTCCGCTGGGCGGCGCTGCGTTGCATGTAACGTTTTTTTGAGCAGCGGAATCCTTAGGATTTCACTGCACATGCTCTCTCTGGCTCCCTGCACCTGTAACCAGGTAACATCGGGTAACCAAGCAAAGTTCTTTGCCTAGTTACCTGATATTTACCCTGGCTACGTGTGCAGGGAGCCCGACACTTCCCCACTTGGCTCCGCCCCCTCCCGCACTCCACTCCGCATGTACACACACACACACACGTACACGCGCACACACACTTACCTGTCCTCAGCGCGCCATGGCCCCGCTCGGCTCCACCCACCCTGCACTCCGCCCCACACCCCCCGCACACATACTCGGCGGCCGAACTATCAGCTGATCACCCGGCGACCGGCTGCTGTGAACGATCAGGTGATCGTTCACAATAGTCTGCCGCCGGTGAAATTGTAGAAAATAAAAAGAAAAAGCTGATTCCATTGTTTTGTATGATCCGTTGCATCCGTTGTGCCACTAAATGCAACGCATCCGTTGCATCCGTCACACAACGCAATGCAATGGATGCCGTTCAACGCAAGTGTGAAACTAGCCACATAGGGAAGGAAACTTTTTTTCATGTTGTGAATAATTGAAATGTTTAACTGGTAAATTAAGTCTTGCCGACCATCAGAAAACCAACAGAGCAGAGCAGCCATTCTCGCTTTCAGAATTGCCAAATGATTTTATGATTTAATCAGGTCCTGTTGTCAGATAAGTCACACAGGAGAAGCCATCATGATGTACCATAATTCAAAGCGTTTTATCCAAAAATCAGCTACAATTTCTCAAGTATGAATTGGTGAGGGAAAGAACTATATTCTCTATTTTAAACTTATCGTATTTTTCGGACCATAAGACACAATCTAGGTTCTGAAGAAGGAAAATAGGGAAAAAGATTGAAGCAAAAAAATGTGGTTATGACGCACTGATATGGGGGAATCTGCTACTGACACTGTTACGGGGGTAATATCCCCCAATGTCTAGCGCAATGTGTTTGATGACTTTCGCTTTAAAAAGTGCTTATCACAAATCTGTGGCTGCCTTTTTTATTTACTAAAACAGTGGAGAACCACAGATTAGTGAATTTTCTAAATATAATCCACTACCAAAACTTTTCGAGTGTCCCTAATGTCCCCCAAAACTAACTTCCAGGTTGTGAGATCCCACAACCCTCAGTGATCACTCTCACAGTGAAAGAGTGAGCTCTATGACCCCAGCGCTCCTTCTTTAGCAGTTCAGTAAAATATTAAAGTTTGTAACCGCGCTGGATTAGTTGAGAAAGAAATTTCTCGCGCTTGGAACAGCTGCAGAGATTTGTGGGATCCCGCTCTGCATACTGAAACCGGTCAGAGAGAGATATTTCTGTACTGACCATGCCAGGCTGCTTTCTGGGCATGCTCAGTACAGAAAACAGGATCCTGTCTATCAGGATCCGGCGACTTCCGATATAGCAGGATCCGGCGCCCATTGAAATACATTGCAGGTACCGCCGCAATCCAATGTATCCATTGACATGTGGTATTTTGCCCGAGGACTAAAACACTCCAAGTAGCGTTTTTGAAAAAAGGTAAAATACCGCAAAGCAACGGATCCAGTGTATGCCGCACGCAACCGCATGTGACCGCATTTGTCGTGATTCCATTGCAAATGCATTGAAATGTCAATACATTTGTAATGGATCCGGCTTTGCAGTAAAAAATCCATTCGTGACGCAGTTTAAAAAAAAACTGCTGATGTGAAAGCACCCTAAATTGGGTGTTTCGAGAGCCTTTGGGAATATTTGTAAAATGTTTTGATACTGGATTATATTTAGATAATTGACTAATCTCAGGTTGCCCACTGCTTTATTTACTAAAAAGCAGAGCCCCAGATTGCAGATAGGAACTTTGAAGTATATCACATTGTATATAATTGCATTTCAAAACTTGTTTTGTTAATAAATGCTTGTAAATGTATATTATTCATGCCTTTCTTTCTCTATTGTTTAGATGTGATGATTTTGTCTCAGAACCTCTGGACTTGAGGCAGAGCTGTAGACATTTTGCACAAAAATAGTGAGGGGGTGTCCTAGAGATGTCACGACAAGCGGACAATCCAGTGGAAGAAGTTTTGGAAAATCCCAGAAATTTGCAGAACGTGTTGTTATCTGACAGTTCTCGGTTTCTGCAGCAGTGGACTCCATGACCCTGGGAAACGGTCAGTTTTTCCTCTGTTGTCAGCCTGTGACTTCCTTTATAAACCTCACCCTGGGGTGCTTTGGGTGCAGTTCAGAGTTGTTCCTGGGTGTGGTTTGCAGCGGTCGTCTCCTCTTGTTGTTCCAGAGACGTCTGTGGTAGCTACTCCTAAGATAAGTGTTTGACTTTTGCTATGTAACTGTAATTCCTCTGTATTGTTTCCTATTGTCTCCCTTAACGTTAGTGATGTTGACTAAGGGCTCATACCCACCATCCTTACTTAGGCCCAGATCAGGGTTTACCTAGTGTGAGGTATTCCTGCTCAGTGACAGGTGTGGAACCTGTATAGTGTTAGTGAGAGCAGTGAGGGTGAGCTGTATTGTCAGGAGTCACCACTTCCCCCTTCCCCTAGTGATAGGGCATTCTTTTCCCGATCCCTTTGTATTGTACTATACAGCTGGTATAGCTTCTATCCCCAGCAGGGACAGGGGAGAATTAAATCACACTCTACATCCTAGATATGTGGAAGTTGTTAAAACACACTGGTCCAAATTTATCAAAGCTTTTATGTCAAAACAATGGCTCAAAAGCCTTGAAAAGTCACAAAAATTTGGATCAATTCATAGTTGTGCCAAATTTTGGTGGCTTTTGCCATTTTCACTCCAAAAATTGGCAGGGTTTGGGTGGGACGAGGGCGTGACACCACAGCTCCTTAAATTCATGACTAGCTGTGATGTTTCCTATGCCAGAAATCTCACTCCAGTCCCTGATGGGAGTAATATTGCTAGCATGACACTAGGAGGCACATGCCACTCGTCAAACGCTCTGGATTCATGAAGAGGCATGCATCACTTCATGAATCAGGAGTGGCCCCTGCAAAAATTGGGCTCTTTATGTTATAAAAATGATCCCTTTACACAGAATAATTGTTGTAATTAAAAACTAAAGGATTTTATCTGTCTGATATCCAAAGGATTATTTTTCTGTGGGGCTACCCACAAATAGAGATGAGTGCACCCGTTGAATTTTGGGTTCAGTTCTTCAGTTGGACTTTGAATAAAATTCAGTTTGGGAACTGGACTGGTCCTGAAGTTACTGATTGGGCAGTTCGGGTCTCCACCCACATAGAACTAGCCCTAAACAGAGTATTTAGTATCTTAGGAGGGAGGACAGAGTTTTTTTCCTTGTACAAAATCTATATATATATAATTGCCTTATTCTGTCTGTCTGTCTGTCTTGCTCCAAAATTGTGTCCTTACGGTGACAAACAGCGGATTGGCCGCTGGGCTCGCCATGGCCCCGCCCCCCGCATGGATTGGCCGCTCGGCTCGCCTCGGCTCCGCCCCTCACACGGATTGGCCTCTCGCCCCGGCCCCCTGCACGCATTGGCAACTCGGCCACGCTCCGCCCCCCTCACGCATTGCACGCTCGCTCTGGCCCCGCCCCCCGCACGCATTCCCCGAACCGACACACACACACAACGCTACAGACACACAGCGCTCCACAAATAATGCAACACACAAACAACACCGCTCTCACCCCCCGCCACACCCAGACAACACCCAGAACATGTACAGCGCCCTACACAAACACTTGGTAACTACACACTGTGACGGGAGTGTACAACAGAGCAAAGGATGGACGAGGCCGAGGGACGATCCAACAGGTTTATTCACAAGAACACTGGAACAGCACACGATAAGTCCACGTAAAACAGATTCGGGGGCCCTTCCCGACAATCCTCGGACCGGATAACAAAGCAATCGTCCTTACAGTAGTCCAAAGAGTTCCACACAATCCCACGGGCCGCCACACAGGCCTAGCTCCGTCCGTGTCCACAGCCACCCAGGCTGGGAGTTCCTTCTTCTTCCAACTTTCAGCTCACTCTGAAGTTACAAAAAGGGAAATGCATTGTCTGTGCTCCTTGACCAGCCCACCATGTTCAGGGGGTAGGGGTCACACATCCTATCATCAATGGTTTGGTCCATCACAGGGCTCCGATATGTCTGCCACCCACAGTAGATGAAGGGATCCCCTGCTGTGCAGCACAATGACTATTCCTTCACTGGCCAATGCAATTACAGACTAGATACACAACTCTGGATAGAAGACGACAGGCTATTTACATAATCACATTAGATGCCAAGACTACTATTGTATGAGAGAGACACATTGAGACCAGTAGCTCCCCCAAGAAAATACATGAATTACAACTAATACAACCAGGGAAATATACATATCATGACATAGTATCACAGCATATACAGTGAGAGGGTAAATTACATCTTCACACACACAACAACATCTATATATATATATATATCTATATATATATATATATATATATATATATATATATATATATATATATATATATATATATATATATATATATATATATATATATATATATATATATATAACAAAAATCATACATTAACTACACAATATGTAAATTCTAGAATACCCGATGCGTAGAATCGGGCCACCTTCTAGTACATCCTATAACGATGTTTTTATCTCCCCGTGAAAGCCATTCAAACACTGCAAGTGGCTCACAATGGGCCGAGCACTGTGTGTACCCAAGCACAACGATGCTAGATCGAGTGGTTAGGATACATAAATCACTCGATCTCCGAACTCTAACACTGATTTTTTTGATGAAGTCTGTATTTGGTACAAACACCGAATTTTATTATTTAGATTCGCTCATCTCTGCCCACAAACCTTTATTACAGTTTAGATTATGGGTGTAGAAGAGACCAGAACTGAAAGGGTCTATATCTTTGTGAAAAGCAAGTAACATTTATGATACCTATGCTGGGGTTTTGTGAATTTTATGGGATTCTGTCACTAAGTGTTTACCTCTTAATTAAAAATCAGAATAATATAAAGACAGTGTCACATAGGTACGGAGAAGTACCAAGTGAACGGCAAAAGGGAAACCCTGTGTGTAGCAAAGGGGGAGATGGTGACTTCTGACCAAGGCTTCCGGTGGGCCCTGGGTTCCTTCACCGCCTTAGATAGGTTCCACATCTATGAGCCGATCCGGATACCTGACCTTAGGCTGCCCATGATCTGGGCCCTAGGTAGGGAGTGGATGGGATGAGTTCTTCGTCAACCCCACTAGGCACTAAAGGGCACACAGGGATAACAAACAAGGGGAACCAATATACAACTTATCTCTAGACGACTCAGTAAGAAGTTCGGCAAAGAGCAACAACGAACCTACTGGTGTGTGCAAGCCACCTGCTTGTATCCAGAGCTTGTGAAAAAACAGAATATCACCAGCACAAGTCCATGGAAATTGAGAGTATTTAAACCAAATGGGAAATAAAGATTATTAGCAGCTGACGTAAAGAGGAGCTCCCCTGGGTCCTAAAGAAAAAAAGATGAAAAACCAGCGGAGGAGATACCAGTACACTGAATACTAACAGCAGAAATAATAGAAAGTCAGGGAGTATTTTGCGGAACCAAATGCTGTGACCTTCTATTGTCGGACACCACAGGACTGTCTGTTACCAGTGACAGACATTGACTCTGATTTAAATGATGTGTCATTTACTGCTTGCTATAGTTTTGATAAAATCACTGTTTTCATCTCTCACCAATATCCATTTGGTGGGACCCTGGCCATCACCCAATGATGCAGAACAATTTATATTCTCCATTTTATCACAAATTTGAAAATATCACTTTTCTGTTATATCAATGCAGTTCATAAAACCTCAATTCATATTTTCTAAGGGGAAACAAAGGATTTGAATCTATCTGCTGTTTTTCCGTTCTACTGCTGCTCTTATCTCTACCATTCATAAATCTGTCCTTTTCTGCATTCTTGTGCATTCAAGCTGAGATTGGCCTCATATCTGCTAGAGGATTCTCTTTAGTTACTTGTTACCAAAGGAGGGGGTCAGCTTCATAGCTGACCCCCTTTATAGGAGTCTTTATGAATTTTATAATTTCTATATGACACAGGACTACATATTAATACATCTTTTTCCAAAATTGAGCTTTTAACTTTTTGAAAGCCATGGTCTTTTTTTGGACACTTTCCTGTACTTAGTGCTTGAAGAGTTCAATAAAATCAGAAATATTACTGTCATGATTCTCATATGACTTTGCTTGTGGAGAGCCATTATCTGTGTTTGGTTTCCCGCTGTCTGCATTCTCCAGGGTTAGGTCCAATGGGAGGACCCTATTCTGTCGTGCCTCGTTCCGGGGGTCACACTGCTTTATCTTGGAACTGTTTTCCTTGGTATGCCACGAGTGAATAGTTCCTGTTCTGCAGTGTGCGCTTCGGGTTCTTGTGAGTCTGTTCTGATGCTGCCCGCTACCTAGTACTCCTTTCCCTGACCTCCATCCTTCCCGTCTTGTCTTACCTCTCTGTCTCCCCAACCCGTTCTCTGCTTTGTTATCCCGTGTCCACTCCCTCTATACTTACTTGTCCTCTCGGTTTACTACCCCAGCTTTCTATCTGAC
This sequence comes from Anomaloglossus baeobatrachus, assembly GCF_048569485.1. Lineage (NCBI taxonomy): Eukaryota > Metazoa > Chordata > Amphibia > Anura > Aromobatidae > Anomaloglossus > Anomaloglossus baeobatrachus. Next base: position 373,100 of record NW_027441803.1, read on the forward strand.
AAAGGCTCTGCTCCCCTCCGGCTCCTGACGATACCCCCTGGCTTTCTGACCCTTGGCTCTCACTTGAACTCCAGCTCCACTTATCCCTCTGTACCTACGCGACTTCCCGATACTGACTTAGGGCTTGGTTGACCATTCTATTGCATCCTTCTGCGGATGCTAGTTACCTCTAGTGGGCTTCAAATATAAAAAAGAAATTGATCCTGCACCACCAGGGTTTACCTTCACAGTTTAGTGGCTGAAGGAAAGCTGCTCTAGTCCTTGTAACAAAACGAGCCAGGAGGAGCACACTCAGATGAGAAATAAAATGTCCGAAGGATTATTCACAGAAGAAGAAAAAGTGGCTCTACTCCAAGGTCCATAAAAATGGATTTATTAATACAAAAAGATGTACATAGAAAAAGCAGTGGCGGAGCTGGGTGGTCTTGGCTTTGAGCAGTTTGTGACTTTCTGGATCTCGCTATGTTTGGGGCCTACCTTGATTTAGGATAAATGTCAGCCTGGATTTTCCTTTCCACAGAGAGTTTCCTTCTCCTTACCAGACACCATCACTAGAGGATAGAAGTGACTGGAAGTAGCCCCACCGCCTTCAGCGTCATACACTTCTCCACCAATACTCAGTCTCACCTCCTGGGTCCTCAGACACAGACATCTTTCTCTATTTTTCCTGTCAGAAAAGGACCTGGAAATGTCCTCACTGCTGCGTCCTTTCCTTTTACCATATAAAGCAAAGGTAGTTTTGAGAACAGCCAGCAGAGGTCAGTGTAGATGCAACAGCTCTCAGAGCAAGGCTTCAGAAGGCACAGATAATGCGCAACATTATAGAGAAACACACGGCCATCAGGGGACATTCTAGTAGTGTCTACTCTGGGTCACTGCACACTCACAACCCCACTCACTACACGCCATACACACGCGGCTCTACTCAGTACACATCACACACACAGCCCCACTCACTACAAGTCATACACACGCAGCTCCACTCACTACACGTCACACACATGGCTCTGCTCCGTACACCTCGTACACACACGGCTCTGCTCCGTACACGTTGTACACACATGGCTCCGCTCCATACACCTCGTACACACACGACTCCGCTCCGTACACCTCGTACACACACGGCTCCGCTCCATACACCTCGTACACACACGGCTCCGGTCCGTACACCTCGTACACACACGGCTCTGCTCCGTACACCTCGTACACACACGGCTCTGCTCCGTACACCTCGTACACACACGGCTCTGCTCCGTACACCTCGTACACACACGGCTCTGCTCCGTACACCTCGTACACACACGGCTCTGCTCCGTACACCTCGTACACACACGGCTCTGCTCCGTACACCTCGTACACACACGGCTCTGCTCCGTACACCTCGTACACACACGGCTCTGCTCCGTACACCTCGTACACACACGGCTCTGCTCCGTACACCTCGTACACACACGGCTCTGCTCCGTACACCTCGTACACACACGGCTCCGCTCCGTACACCTCGTACACACACGGCTCCGCTCCGTACACCTCGTACACACACGGCTCCGCTCCGTACACCTCGTACACACACGGCTCCGCTCCGTACACCTCGTACACACACGGCTCCGCTACGTACACCTCGTACACACACGGCTCTGCTCCGTACAACTCGTACACACACAGCTCTGCTACATCCACATTGTAAACCCCTCCTGACCCCACACATAAACTTCCCCTCATCCAGCACCATTACAACCAGCACAGCAGAGTCCTGCATACACTGAGGAGCTGATCATGTGACCCCTGACTCCTCCCCTCCATGTGACATCATCACAGGTCCTGTAAGCACAGAGCAGCCATATATCTAGTGTGCGGCTCTGCAGGTGGAGGTAGGTGCAGGGTATTATATATCTAGCGTGCGGCTCTGCAGGTGGAGGTAGGTGCAGGGTATTATATATCTAGTGTGCGGCTCTGCAGGTGGAGGTAGGTGCAGGGTATTATATATCTAGTGTGCGGCTCTGCAGGTGGAGGTAGGTGCAGGGTATTATATATCTAGTGTGCGGCTCTGCAGGTGGAGGTAGGTGCAGGGTATTATATATCTAGTGTGCGGCTCTGCAGGTGGAGGTAGGTGCAGGGTATTATATATCTAGTGTGCGGCTCTGCAGGTGGAGGTAGGTGCAGGGTATTATATATCTAGTGTGCGGCTCTGCAGGAGGAGGTAGGTGCAGGGTGTTATATATCTAGTGTGCGGCTCTGCAGGTGGAGGTAGGTGCAGGGTATTATATATCTAGTGTGCGGCTCTGCAGGTGGAGGTAGGTGCAGGGTATTATATATCTAGCGTGCGGCTCTGCAGGTGGAGGTAGGTGCAGGGTATTATATATCTAGTGTGCGGCTCTGCAGGTGGAGGTAGGTGCAGGGTATTATATATCTAGTGTGCGGCTCTGCAGGTGGAGGTAGGTGCAGGGTATTATATATCTAGTGTGCGGCTCTGCAGGTGGAGGTAGGTGCAGGGTATTATATATCTAGTGTGCGGCTCTGCAGGAGGAGGTAGGTGCAGGGTGTTATATATCTAGTGTGCGGCTCTGCAGGTGGAGGTAGGTGCAGGGTATTATATATCTAGTGTGCGGCTCTGCAGGTGGAGGTAGGTGCAGGGTATTATATATCTAGTGTGTGGCTCTGCAGGTGGAGGTAGGTGCAGGGTATTATATATCTAGTGTGCGGCTCTGCAGGTGGAGGTAGGTGCGGGGTATTATATCTAGTGTGCGGCTCTGCAGGTGGAGGTAGGTGCAGGGTATTATATATCTAGTGTGCGGCTCTGCAGGTGGAGGTAGGTGCAGGTTATTATATATCTAGTGTGCGGCTCTGCAGGTGGAGGTAGGTGCAGGTTATTATATATCTAGTGTGCGGCTCTGCAGGTGGAGGTAGGTGCAGGGTATTATATATCTAGTGTGCGGCTCTGCAGGTGGAGGTAGGTGCAGGGTATTATATATCTAGTGTGCGGCTCTGCAGGTGGAGGTAGGTGCAGGGTATTATATATCTAGTGTGCTGCTCTGCAGGTGGAGGTAGGTGCAGGGTATTATATATCTAGTGTGCGGCTCTGCAGGTGGAGGTAGGTGCAGGGTATTATATATCTAGTGTGCGGCTCTGCAGGTGGAGGTAGGTGCAGTGTATTATATATCTAGTGTGCGGCTCTGCAGGTGGAGGTAGGTGCAGGGTATTATATATCTAGTGTGCGGCTCTGCAGGTGGAGGTAGGTGCAGGGTATTATATATCTAGTGTGCGGCTCTGCAGGTGGAGGTAGGTGCAGGGTATTATATATCTAGTGTGCGGCTCTGCAGGTGGAGGTAGGTGCAGGGTATTATATATCTAGTGTGCGGCTCTGCAGGTGGAGGTAGGTGCAGGGTATTATATATCTAGTGTGCGGCTCTGCAGGTGGAGGTAGGTGCAGGGTATTATATATCTGTGTGCGGCTCTGCAGGTGGAGGTAGGTGCAGGGTATTATATATCTAGTGTGCGGCTCTGCAGGTGGAGGTAGGTGCAGGTTATTATATATCTAGTGTGCGGCTCTGCAGGTGGAGGTAGGTGCAGGGTATTATATATCTAGTGTGCGGCTCTGCAGGTGGAGGTAGGTGCAGGGTATTATATATCTAGTGTGCGGCTCTGCAGGTGGAGGTAGGTGCAGGGTATTATATATCTAGTGTGCGGCTCTGCAGGTGGAGGTAGGTGCAGGGTATTATATATCTAGTGTGCGGCTCTGCAGGTGGAGGTAGGTGCAGGGTATTATATATCTAGTGTGCGGCTCTGCAGGTGGAGGTAGGTGCAGGGTATTATATATCTAGTGTGCGGCTCTGCAGGTGGAGGTAGGTGCAGGTTATTATATATCTAGTGTGCGGCTCTGCAGGTGGAGGTAGGTGCAGGGTATTATATATCTAGTGTGCGGCTCTGCAGGAGGAGGTAGGTGCAGGGTATTATATATCTGTGTGCGGCTCTGCAGGTGGAGGTAGGTGCAGGGTATTATATATCTAGTGTGCGGCTCTGCAGGTGGAGGTAGGTGCAGGGTATTATATATCTAGTGTTCGGCTCTGCAGGTGGAGGTAGGTGCAGGGTATTATATATCTAGTGTGCGGCTCTGCAGGTGGAGGTAGGTGCAGGTTATTATATATCTAGTGTGCGGCTCTGCAGGTGGAGGTAGGTGCAGGGTATTATATATCTAGTGTGCGGCTCTGCAGGTGGAGGTAGGTGCAGGGTATTATATATCTAGTGTGCGGCTCTGCAGGAGGAGGTAGGTGCAGGTTATTATATATCTGTGTGCGGCTCTGCAGGTGGAGGTAGGTGCAGGGTATTATATATCTAGTGTGCGGCTCTGCAGGTGGAGGTAGGTGCAGGGTATTATATATCTAGTGTGCGGCTCTGCAGGTGGAGGTAGGTGCAGGGTATTATATATCTAGTGTGCGGCTCTGCAGGTGGAGGTAGGTGCAGGGTATTATATATCTAGTGTGCGGCTCTGCAGGTGGAGGTAGGTGCAGGGTATTATATATCTAGTGTGCGGCTCTGCAGGTGGAGGTAGGTGCAGGGTATTATATATCTAGTGTGCGGCTCTGCAGGTGGAGGTAGGTGCAGGGTATTATATATCTAGTGTGCGGCTCTGCAGGTGGAGGTAGGTGCAGGGTATTATATATCTAGTGTGCGGCTCTGCAGGAGGAGGTAGGTGCAGGTTATTATATATCTGTGTGCGGCTCTGCAGGTGGAGGTAGGTGCAGGGTATTATATATCTAGTGTGCGGCTCTGCAGGTGGAGGTAGGTGCAGGGTATTATATATCTAGTGTGCGGCTCTGCAGGTGGAGGTAGGTGCAGGTTATTATATATCTAGTGTGCGGCTCTGCAGGAGGAGGTAGGTGCAGGTTATTATATATCTGTGTGCGGCTCTGCAGGAGGAGGTAGGTGCAGGGTATTATATATCTGTGTGCGGCTCTGCAGGGGAAGGTAGGTGCAGGGTATTATATATCTAGTGTGCGGCTCTGCAGGTGGAGGTAGGTGCAGGGTATTATATATCTGTGTGCGGCTCTGCAGGTGGAGGTAGGTGCAGGGTATTATATATCTGTGTGCGGCTCTGCAGGGGAAGGTAGGTGCAGGGTATTATATATCTAGTGTGTGGCTCTGCAGGTGGAGGTGTGTGCAGGGTATTATATATCTAGTGTGTGGCTCTGCAGGTGGAGGTAGGTGCAGGGTATTATATATCTAGTGTGCGGCTCTGCAGGTGGAGGTAGGTGCAGGGTCTCTAGTATTTTCCTCTCCTTCATTTTCCTGTCGTCATCTTTATTGTTTCTTTGCTCTTTTTATGAGTCTGAAGTCGGTTTCTTTTTTGGGTTTTTACGAGGGGCTGCTGATAAGTCTTTGGCTTTACCCAGAAAGAAACGAGATAGACTGATGAAACTTTCCATTTATTCCACATACTCTCCACTGATGTCACTTCTTACGTCGGTATTCCAAGTTCTGTAAGCCTAGCAAAAAGAAGGATTTCGGTTGTGCCTCAAACCAGGCATCCGTAGCAGCCATGGCATCAGAAATGGTGTGAGATTTGGTGCCTTGAGGTGTTTCTTCAGGTTTGAAAACAGATGATAGTCGGAGGGAGCTTGATCTGGTGAATAAGGTGGGTGGTCACCAGCTGGAAGCCCGGCTCTGCCAGTTTTGCCGTTGTCGCTTGTGCAGTGTGAGCGGAGGCGTTGTCTTGCAGGAACAAGATTTCTTTGGACAGCTTGCCACGCCTTTTGGCCTTCAGAGCTGCCTTCAATTGGTCCAAAAGTTCAATGTAATACCATTGATGGAGGAACCCTTTTGAAGGTAGTCCACTAACAGCACACCATCCTTATCCCAGAACACAGACACCATCACCTAAAGGGTACTTTACATGCTATGACATCACTAGCGATCTCATTAGCGATGTGAAATTCCAGATCGCAAATGCGATCTTTCGAGATCGCACATAGGTTATTTTACGCATGTGCGATCTCGAAAGATCGCACTTGCGATCTAAAATTTCACATCGCTAATGAGATCGCTAGCGATGTCGCAGCATGTAAAGTAGCCTTTAGTGGCGGATTTTTGCATACTGAACCTCTTTGGGTGCGGAGAACCACTGTGCTTCCACTCTTTTGACTGCTCCTTGTTTTCAGGGTCATACAAATAAATCCAGGTCTCATCCATAGTGACCAGTCGATCCAGGAAGTTGTTATCAGTGCGGAAACACTGACAAATGGACCGGGAAGTTTTCACTCGCTTACTTCTCTGATCTGTTGTCAGACATTTGGGGACCCACTTTGCAGATCGTTCCTCATGTCAAAATGTTCATGGATAATGACACAAACACGTTCACGGGAAATCCCCATGATGTCTGCTATTGCTTTAGCTGAAATTCGTGGATTCTCCAGTATGAGATTATGCAAAGCATCGATGATCTCCGGAACAATAACAACTCTCGGTCGTCCAGGACGTTCCTCATCATTGGTGCTGAAGTGGCCCATTTTACATTTGGCAACTGTAGTGTTAACATGTTAGTGGCCATCAGGAATCTATATTGGAAGTCTGTCTTTAAGAAACCCTTTAAGATATTAGACTGCAACAGTTATACTGTAGTTTCTTTTAGCTGGTTTTCTCTGTAATTTTCCCAGACACCTGGAATTATAGTTCTAGTGAGGAAATACCTGTTTATAGCACATAGTTTTCTTATCATTGTTTACTGAGAATATGCGTGTTTATAGTATTGTAAAACATCTAAAACAAGGAGCCTTTGGCATGTCTCATCCGGTGACGTATTTGTCCGGTGTAAGTTGACATTTGAAGAGTTGGCCACTCAGAAGAGGGATACTTTATTGGACAAATGGAACCTATTAGAGTTTGTGTAACATTTAGTTACGCAAGAAATTTGTTCTCAAGTGAGATATAGACTGGTGACGATTACAGCAAAGTCAAAAGCCTGTTTACCTGTGGAGGGGACGCCCATTACACCACAGTGTGGATCCCAGGAGTTTCCCTGTCTTCGCTGCTTTGCTTCTCACAGCTGATGTTTCTGGGCAGATGATGCGTCTAGTTCAGTGATGGCGAACCTGTGGCACTCCAGCTGTTGCAAAACTACAATTCCCATCATGCCTTCACAGCCAAAGCTTTTGCTTTGAATGGCCAGGCATGATGGGAATTGTAGTTTTGCAACAGCTGGAGTGCCACAGGTTCGCCATCACTGGTCTAGTTTTTTCTGATGTAGTGTGTAATGTAAGTACTTTACGTTTGTGATTTATGTTATGCAAAAGTGTACGCAATATCACACTATTTCCTATTTTCTGTAATCATTTAATCATTATAATAAAATGAATCGCCTTGTTTAAAGCTGTATCCGATCCCTTTAAATACCTGGTAAAACAGCAACCCAGTTCTTAACTGTGGAATATGAAGGGCATTGACCCCCAATGTCTGCGACATATCACCATGAATATCCTTCGCTGACTTTCCTCGCAGAAACAAGAATGTTATCACTTCTCTGCTCTCAGTTGCTGTGAATATCATATTAGACTCCTCCATTTTGTTTTCCCGCGTGCGTAGAACACTGTTGCCATAAGCAACTGTGCCGCCCCTGCAGCAGTCGAACTGCTCGGATCCGGGTTTGCTGTGGCTCGAGGGTCTCCAGACCCGGGGACTTGCGGCCACTTCAAAATGTAAAGGGGTTATTTACAAGGGAGAGTTTGTGACGCCACCCGTGGTTCGTGGTAAGGGAAGTACCGCCGCTGCCGATGGCAGTACTCGGGGGGAGATGGAGTGGGGTAGCCAGATGGTGATCCCTCCACGGGTACGAGAGACCCCGGGACTCTAGAAGGTAAGTGGAGGATAGCATTGTGCAGGCTAAGTGGGCAGGCAGGACGCAGGGTGTGCAGTGTACTCACTCAGGTGGTGTAGACGTTGGTGCAACCATTAAGCAGACTCTGACACAGAAGTAAGCCAAGTCTCTGGGTGCTGCTGCCACTCGGGGGAACTCGTCCAAGTATCTGTTTCCGCTGGTATTGCTTAGTGGTCCGGAGCCTACCTCCATGTACAATTTTGTAGATTTTCCTAAGTGACCCTTCGGCCTAAGGGGTGCTTCACACACAGCGAGCTCGCTGCCGAGATCGCTGCTGAGTCACGCTTTTTGTGACGCAGCAGTGACCTCATTAGCGATCTCGCTGTGTGTGACACTGAGCAGCGATCTGGCCCCTGCTGCGAGATCGCTGCTCGTTACACACAGCCCTGGTTCGTTTTCTTCAAAGCCGCTCTCCCGCTGTGACACACAGATCGCTGTGTGTGTGACAGCGAGAGAGCGACAAATGAAGCAAGCAGGGAGCAGGAGCCGGCGTCTGACAGCTGATTTAAGCTTGTAACCAAGATAAACATCGGGTAACCAAGGTGGTTACCCGATATTTACCTTAGTTACCAGCCTCCGCAGCTCTCACGCTGCCTGTGCTGCCGCCTCCGGCTCTCTTCACATGTAGCTGCTGTACACATCGGGTTAATTAACCCGATGTGTACAGCAGCTAGGAGAGCAAGGAGCCAGCGCTCAGTGTGCGCGGCTCCCTGCTCCCTGCACACACAGTTAAGCGGTGTGCGCTGGTAACTAATGTAAACATCGGGTAACCATACCCGATGTTTACCTTAGTTACCAGTCTCCGCAGCTTCCAGACGGCGGCTCCGTGCAAGCGCAGCGTCGCTTGCACGTCGCTGCTGGCTGGGGGCTGTTCACTGGTCGCTGGTGAGATCTGCCTGTTTGACAGCTCACCAGTGACCATGTAGCGATGCAGCAGCGATCCTGACCAGGTCAGATCGCTGGTCGGATCGCTGCTGCATCGCTAAGTGAGAAGGTACCCTAAAGCTGTCAGGGTCCCGTTCCCCATAATGTTATAGTGGAGCTGTGCTCCCGATGGCTGACACTAGGGATTTCTGTAGGCCGCATAAGCTGGAAAGCCCTATCCCTCTCGTTGTGTTGGTGCCTTCAATCTCTGAGCTCTTGGGGAAAGTTTATTAAGAGACTATCCTCCACAGGTGAATTATCAGGTGTGTGTGGTGTGAAGCTACTCCCTGATCTAGGGCCCTGTACCCCGCCGTGCTCGGTACCAGTCTGGTTACTGGATTTTCCGGTGCCGACCGTTCTCCAAAACTAAGTCAGTACACCCTTCTCCAATACCTTGCGACCGGGTCTCCCACTCCTCTGGTCCCAGACCACCATCTGCGACCCAACCAAGGTCACACAGGGAGCTACAACTCCCTCAGCTCCTCACTCTCTGTGGGCTACTACTCGACTGACTTCCTCCCTCCCACCAGTCTGTCTGACCCCTAGGCGGGTGGCCCTTTTCCAGCTAGACCACCCACTGGTGTGCCTGACAGGGTGTGGTGTGAGGTGTGGTTAGGATTTGAGTGCTGATGGAAGCAATACCAGTGTGTAGGAACCCAGAACCATGGAGGGTGAGTTTTACACCATAACAGAAAGGGGTGCAGTTCCCTGTGACATCCTGATAAAGTCAGAGGCGTCACACAACAAACACCAAATTTTGAAATCATATACTGTATTACAGTGCTGTCCAAAAGTATTGGCACCCCTGCAATTCTGTCAGATAATACTCAGTTTCTTCTTGAAAATGATTGCAATCACAAATTCTTTGGTATTATTATCTTCATTTATTTTGCTTGCAATGAAAAAACACAAAAGAGAATGAAACAAGAATCAAATCATTGATCATTTCACACAAAACTCCAAAAAGGGCCCAGATTAAAGTATTGGCACCCTTAGCCTAATACTTGGTTGCACAACCTTTAGCCAAAATAACTGCGAACAACCGCATCCATCAATGAGTTTCTTACAATGCTCTCCTGGAATTTTAGACCATTGTTCTTTGGAAAACTGCTCCAGGTCCCTGAGATTTGAAGGGTGCCTTTTCCAAACTGCCATTTTGAGATCTCTCCACAGGTGTTCTATGGGATTCAGGTCTGGACTCATTGCTGGCCACTTTAGTAGTCTCCAGTGCTTTCTGTCAAACCATTTTCTAGTGCTTTTTCAAGTGTGATTTGGGTCATTGTCCTGCTGGAAGACCCATGACCTCTGAGGGAGACCCAGCTTTCTCACACTGGGCCCTATTATGCTGCAAAATTTGTTGGTAGTCTTCAGACTTCATAATGCCATGCACACGGTCAAGCAGTCCAGTGCCAGAGGCAGCGAAGCAACCCCAAAACATCAGGGAACCTCCGCCATGTTTGACTGTAGGGACCGGGTTCTTTTCTTTGAATGCCTTTTTTTTTCCCCTGTAAACTCTATGTTGATGGCTTTTCCTAAAAAGCTCTACTTTTCTCTCATCTGACCAGAGAACATTTTTCCAAAACGTTTTAGGCTTTCTCAGGTAAGTTTTGGCAAACTCCAGCCTGGTTTTTTTATGTCTCAGGGTAAGACGTGGGGTCTTCCTGGGTATCCTACCATACAGTCACTTTTCATTCAGACGCCGACGGATAGTACGGGTTGACACTGTTGTACCCTCGAACTGCAGGGCAGCTTGAACTTGTTTGGATGTTAGTCGAGGTTCTTTATCCACCATCCGCACAATGTTACGTTGAAATCTCTCGTTAATTTTTCTTTTCCTTCCACATCTAGGGAGGTTAGCCACAGTGCCATGGGCTTTACACTTCTTGATGACACTGCGCACCGTAGACACAGGAACTTTCAGGTCTTTGGAGATGGACTTGTAGCCTTGAGATTGCTCATGCTTCCTCACAATTTGGATTCTCAAGTCCTCAGACAGTTCTTTGGTCTTCTTTCTTTTCTCCATGCTCAATGTGGTACAGACAAGGACACAGGACAGAGGTTGAGTCAACTTTAATCTATGTCAACTGGCTGCAAGTGTGTTTTAGTTATTGCCAACACCTGTTAGGTGCCACAGGTAAGTTACAGGGGCTGTTAATTACACAAATTAGAGAAGCATCACATGATTTTTCAAACAGTGCCAATACTTTTGTCCAACCCCTTTTTTATGTTTGGTGTGTAATTATATCCAATTTGGCTTTATGACAATTTTTTTTATGTTTTTTCATTGAAGACAAATTAAATGAAGATAATAATACCAAAGAATTTGTGATTGCAATCATTTTCAAGAAGAAACTGAGTATTATCTGACAGAATTGCAGGGGTGCCAATACTTTTGGCCAGCACTGTAGACACATAAGGCTTTCATGTGATGTAACATTCGTTACCATAGAAACAAAAAAGGATCACAAAGCCAAAAACTTATCAGCAGCCCTTCAGGTTTTTTTTACAGGTTTTTATCAACAAAGTGACGTGAACTTTAAAAACACCAGTTACTTATTAAATTCTGGGTGAATTGCCTATTTTGCCCTGTTTGATGCAAGTTCTGATGCCAAGAACCCATTTAGGCCCAGCTGGAGTGACCAGACTTTGATGTGAGACATCACTATATAATGTTGGGGTGATATCGGTCCCCCAAAGTCATGTAAGGCTATATGCGCACGCTGCAGTTTTTTCAGCACACAAACTGCAACCAAAACTGCAACTTGTCCCAGAGAGCCTGGAAATGTAATAAAACGCTTGTAATGATGCTGCGATTCTGTTTCGTTTTTGCTGCATTTTTGTTAATGTGTTTTTTAAAGGAGATATAAAATATGATAGGGATAGGATAATTGATAGAATAGATAGAAAAAAATTAGAACATATATAATAGTTTGAAAGAAATTACAGAATAGCTCGATAGAGGGATAGCTCGCTTGGATAGCTGTTTTTTTAAAATTTTGGGGGTAAAAAACAAATTGGGGTCCCCCCATTTTTCATATCCAGCACAGGAACAGCAGCAGCTGTGGGATGCACCCTTAGCTGTCTGCTGTACCTTGGCTGGTTATGAAAAATAGAGGGGATCCCACGCTTATTTTTTTTTTTTACTAAATCAAATAATTTAAAAAAGACGTGGGGTCCCCCCATTTTTCTAAAACCAGCCAAGGTACAGCAGACAACTGAGGCCTGATATTATTAGGGTGGGAAGGGCCATCATTATTCGGCCCTTTCTATCCTAACAATAGCAGCCCACAGCCACCCCAGGAGTGGCACATCCATAAAATGCTCCAATTCTTTCGCTGGACGCGGCTCTTCCCATTGCCCTGGTGTGGTGGCAATCAGGGTAATAAGGAGTTAAGGCAGCCCACAGCTGCCACTGAGCCCTAAATTAGTGATGGCAGAAGTCTATGAGACACACTCATCAGTAATCTGTAAGTGAAAGTAAATAAACACAGACACCCAAAAAATCCTTTATTTGAAAAAAAGAAAATAAAGCCCCCCATGTTTAAAAAAAGCAAAAACAAATCCAATTAAGAAACCAACCCCAAATAAGAAACTGGACCAATAAAAAAACAACTTCAGCATCGAGTTTTTATTGCTGATGTCGAGCGATACTGGTGGGAAAATAAAGGAAATGTCTGTTAGTACTATATATATTATACCCTACCCCCCCGCAGTGACTGACAGTCGCTCAGCATTAGAACCTGCTGTCAGTCAGTGCCGAGAGCGCGGATACAACCACTGATCACTGTATACTGAGCAATGACTAAAACCTCATCGGGGCCATCCCCATGACTGAAAGCCGGACACTGTTTATTATGTTTATAACAACATGTCAATATTTCTTACCTATTTTTTAACACTTATTATTTTGTATATATGACAGGTTTTATCTGGTCGGGGCTAATAACAGATTTGGATTGACAGTGGTATTTTCCTATATTTCACACATTGGGGGGCGGGGGGGGTCTGTTTCGTATTTAAGCATTTTTATTTTCCTCTTCCTTCCCATGTAACTGGGGCTGATATAATGACTCCACAGTGACCATATTCTCTGTGTATGAGGGAGAAGGCACCGTCAGCTCTTACTACCCTGTTTCCTTGAAACCCTGAAAATAAGCCTTAGTAGGATATTTCACCTGTCAGGTCCCTAGCTGTTCCAGCTGCATTGCACCGCAGAGCTGTGTATACAGTGACAGAGAAGGCAGAGGCAGTAATAAACCGTCTCTGCCTTATGTAGAGATGGACGGATTTCCTCTCTGTTGCTACATGTTTGTGTATAGATGCACTGCTATGTAATGACATTGTAAAGTAGGAGTCAGATGGCTCGGACATGTAAAGTCTACGAGCTCCAAAACCAGTTTAGAATATCTAAACCTTTTTATTTACATAATTTTTCTAGTTTAGGAGTGAAATATAATGTGGGCACATTTTGTAATTGGGTTAATTTTCACTATTTTGCTGCCTTCATACAAGAAATTGGGGGTAAATTGTGTGCGTCAGCGAGTGCACAGATCCGTACGCCATGTGTGGCCCCTCTTCTTCCGTTAGAAACAAGAAAACATCGAATCTTAATTCCATTCTCCTGTTCTTAACCAAAAAACTGGGAAATTATTTGTTTTTGCTCTTTCATATTTTCCTACTCGTATTACGTGAGCAATTACTCTTTTATTTTTCCGCTCACATTGCCGTTTGAAGGATTGTGGTTTTTATCATAAAGATAATGTGTTACTTTTACAGTTGTATTATTTACATAGCACATTTCATGATAAACATTTTTTGCTACCCAAATGATATCTTCCCTCCATTATTATCTCCGTTAATTTTACATATGGGCTCATCTCCTTCACATTCAGGTCCTTATAATATCGGATCCTCTCAGTGGAGATCTTCTGTATAAGATAATTTTCCTGATTGCCCCGTGAAGGATGGATATGGACAGGGACAAGATGGCGGAGAGGCTATTACACCTCACCCTAGAGATCCTCTTCCGGCTTACTGGAGAGGTGAGAGATTCTGATGACGTCACATTACATCATTCTTATCTATGGGAATAACAGATGGACAGAACTGGAGAGGTGAGGACTCTGGAAATGTCTGGAGTGAGATTTATTACTGTGTCTCTCCATAACCAGGATTACACAGTAGTGAAGAAGACCTCTAGTGAGCGCTGTCAGGCCCCTGTGTCTGAGGGATGGAGAAGACCCCTGAGCCCAATCACGGGGCCTCCACCTCACCCCCCGATACATGAGGACATCAATGACCAGAAGATCCTAGAACTCACCTACAAGATGATTGAGCTGCTGACTGGAGAGGTGACACTGCTGGGACATTATACAGTAACGCTATGAAAGGATCGGGGGTGACGGTATCATTGTATGTGTCAGGTTCCTATAAGGTGTCAGGACGTCACCGTCTATTTCTCCATGGAGGAGTGGGAGTATTTAGAAGGACACAAAGATCTGTACAAGGACGTCATGATGGAGGATCCCCAGCCCCTCACATCACCAGGTAATAGACAGGACTAAATACACACGGCCTATAATTATCTGTACGTAAGGAATGAATTCAGTCCCTGTATGTGTCTCCTCCAGTTCTATCCAGTAAGAGGACAACACCAGAGAGATGTCCCCGTCCTCTTCTCCCACAGGACTGTAAACAAGAAGATCCCGATGTTCCTCAAGATGTGTTTCCTCCAGCTCTATCCAGTAAGAGATATCTACTCATGTACTTTCTGCACTAAATTTGTGGTTACATTTTTAGACTTTCTGCTCTGTTTTTTTTCAGCTGTATTTTCTTTGCTTCTGCTTCTTCTTCTGGTTGTGTCTAGTGTCTTCTTTATATTGTTATGAAGGCAACTCAAAGACCTGCAGACGGTTTGTGACTACCCTATTTCCCTGAAAATAAGACCTACCCCAAAAATAAGCCCTAGCATGAATTTGCAGGATTTGTGGAAAATACTTGAAAAATAAGCCCTACTCCAAAAATAAGCCCTAGTTACAGTCAGGGCCAGCTTTGGGAGCAGTTTTTCAGGAACTCCACTGTCTTAGGGACCCCATCAGTGTTATTCTGAGACCTCTGATGACTTCAAACTCATGTGACATGATGTAACAAAAGGTCTCTTAATTGCAGGAGTCTAAAAAACTGAAAAGAAGACAGGCTGGCATGCAGGACTTGCATTAGGGGAAAGAGAGAACAAACTGGGCAATTTCACAGGGCTCCCTTTCTCCTAGGGGCCCCAGTGTTTATATGCCGATTATAGGACTGCTTAAAAACCTTTTTGACATCATGTCATGTGACCAAAGGTCTTAATTGCAGGAGTCTAAAGGTGAAGAGGAGACAGGCTGGTGTGTGTGTGTTCACGCCGATTATAATCAGCTTTGCCAAAATGAGCAAAGCTCGGCCAGAACAAGGGTGTGATGCCGTTTCTCTAATTCATACCAAACTGTGACATTCCCTATGCCAAAAATCTCACTCCAGTCCCTAATGTAATTTTTTAGTGTACATCATCACATTTGTTGTCCCGGACAACCCCGTTAAATATCTGGCATCTGTCTGTAACTATTTTATTTTCGGAAAAAAAATCTCTTTGAAAATGTCTATGTTGTGGATCAATGTTGCAAGGAGATTTCTGCAGGTTTTGCCAACTGTCATGGCGGTGTCAGGATCTGGAAATTATAGATTCTGGTACTCCGCATGTTAACTGCTCTGATGTCTGTGAGCTGCGCAGGGAGACGCAGGCGTTGAACCACAGACTTGGGCAGGCTAACAAGAGTTATTCTCTGTTGGGCTGCTTGTTAATGTCTTTGATCACATGCTGTAGAGGAGAAAGTATCATTTGCTCCCCTCCTGTATATGCTGGCTGGACTATTTCATTAATGCCAGCTATAGCTTACCTATACTAGTCTGGTGAGGTGTTGTTGTGCATTGTTACTGTGAGCTGTTGTGGTGTTAACCTTGGTGTCTTTTTGTTGCTTTCCCAGGGGATTACAGATTACATCTCATCAGCAGAATAGTAAAGGCCACGTCACACTAAGCAACATCGCTAGCAACATCGCTGCTAACGAACTTTTGTGACGTAACAGCGATGTTGCTAGCGATGTTGCTGTGTGTGACATCCAGCAACAACCTGGCCCCTGCTGTGAGGTCGTTGGTTGTTGCTGAATGTCCTGGGCCATTTTTTAGTTGTTGCTCTCCCGCTGTGAAGCACGCATCGCTGTGTGTGACAGCGACAGAGCAACAACTAAATGTGCAGGCAGCAGGACCCGGCTTCTGCGGACACTGGTAACCACGGTAAACATCGGGTAACCAAGAAGCCCTTACCTTGGTTACCCGATATTTATTTTTGTTACCAGCGTCCCCGCTCTCACACTGCCAGTGCTGGCTCCCTGCTCTCTGCACACGTAGCCACGGTACACATCGGGTAATTAACCCGATGTGTACTGTGGCTAGGAGTGCAGGGAACAGGGAGCCGGCACTGGCAGCGTGAGAGCGGGGACGCAGGTAACAAAGGTAAATATCGGGTAACCAAGGTAAGGGCTTCTTGGTTACCCGATGTTTACCGTGGTTACCAGCGTCCGCAGAAGCCGGCTCCTGCTGCCTGCACACATAGCAGAGTACACATCGGGTAATTAACCCGATGTGTACTGTGGCTAGGTGTGCAGGGAGCCAGCGCTAAGCGGTGTGCGCTGGTAACCAAGGAATATATGTGGTTGGTTACCCGATATTTACCTTAGTTACCAAGCGCAGCATCACTTCCACGCGGCGCTGCTGGCTGGGGGTTGGTCACTGGTTGCTGGTGAGCTCACCAGCAACTCGTGTAGCGACGCTCCAGCGATCCCTGCCAGGTCAGGTTGCTGGTGGGATCACTGGAGCGTCGCTTAGTGTGACATCTCACCAGCGACCTCCTAGCAACTTACCAGCAATCCCTATCAAGTTGGATCGTTGTTGGGATAGCTGGTAAGTTGTTTAGTGTGACTGGGCCTTAAGGCACGAGACTCCAGCATCTCCATCTTCAGTGGTAATCCAGAGGTTAGGAATACCTTAGGGTCCCCTAGCATGAGAGACAGTATTGAAGCCCCCTGTCCCTCATTATCCTGCAGTCACATTGTGACAATCAAATCACAATATTTACTGTAGCACATTCCAGAGAACTGGTGCTAGGAATGAGAGATCTGAATTAACGAAGAAGTAACAGATGACAACATTTGCCAACAGATTAAAGGGAACCAAACATCAGGTTTTTCGTGTATAAGGTGCAGCCAGTGCAGTACTGGCACTATCAGGCACAGTGTTTAAATATTATCAGGGTGCAGTTCGGGTGTTTAGGCAGCAAAATCCAACTTTATAAAGTTTGAAAATTTGTGCACTTTTTGATTGACGTGTGCACCTCTCTGCTAATGTCCGGGCCTGTTATGCACTTGTTTCCCCCCCCCCCCCGCCTGTTCCTCCCTCTCTCTGGTTGTATTTAAATTTCCCTCTTCAGTAACATGACGTTGGAGTTGGCGCCTGCGCATAGCACTTATCTCCGGCGCCATGTTTCTGAAGCCCGCAGTACCGTGCAGCCGTGTGCACGAGAGGGCGGCGCATGCGCCCTCGCTTCTTCAGATCCCGTTGTGACCGCGGGAGCGCGTGCGGTCACAACAGGACTGGCGAACAGCTGATCAGAGGACGCGATTAGCTGAAGCTATGCTACCAGCACAGCAGCCGCCTAGGACACCGGGGCTCAAGTGAGGTGAGTTCACAATGCTGTGTGTGCGCCCCTGCATTGACCTGGGCTCACCTTCTGAATGTCAGGTCACCGCAGGAAAGCACTCACAGCTGTGTG
The DNA here is from genome assembly GCF_048569485.1 of Anomaloglossus baeobatrachus. Lineage (NCBI taxonomy): Eukaryota > Metazoa > Chordata > Amphibia > Anura > Aromobatidae > Anomaloglossus > Anomaloglossus baeobatrachus. Next base: position 390,754 of record NW_027441803.1, read on the forward strand.
TGTGCAGTGTGTGTGTGTGTGTGTGCGCAGTGTGTGTGTGCAGTGTATATGCGCAGTGTGGTGTGTGTGTGTGCGCACGCTATGTGTGGTGTGTGTGTGCGCACGCTATGTGTGGTGTGTGTGTGCGCACGCTATGTGTGGTGTGTGTGTGCGCGCATGCTGTGTGTGTGTACACACGCTGTGTGTGTGCGCACGCTGTGTGGTGTGTGTGCGCACGCTGTGTGGTGTGTGTGCGCACGCTGTGTGGTGTGTGTGTGCGCACACTGTGGTGTGTGTGTGTGTGCGCACGCTGTGTGGTGTGTGTGTGTGTGTGTGTGTGTGCGCACGCTGTGTGGTGTGTGTGTGTGCGCACGCTGTGTGGTGTGTGTGTGTGTGTGTCCTGAATCCAGGCCTGGCATTACTGGAGTTTCCTCCGGTAGCCAGTCCGACACTGCACTGAAGTGTGTAGTTTTTTTTTTTTCCCAGATGATATTGGATCCGGATTGGACGGCGCGGAACCTTTGATCCAGGATTACTGCGAAGAGGGGTTCTTTATTTCAATAAAGATGGAGTCACTAATTGTGTTGTGTTTTATTTCTAATAAAAATATTTTTCTGTGTTTTTTTTTTTTTTTTTTTTTTTTTTTTTATCTTTACTAGAAATTCATGGAGGCCATGTCTAATATTGGCGTGACACCATGAATTTTGGGCTTAGGGCTAGCTGATAATACACACCTAGCCCTAACCCCATTATTACCTAGTGAGCCACCAATACAGCGCCAGATGATGCCAGCTTCTATGAAAGCGCCATTTTCTGGGGTGGCTGCGGACTGCAATTTGCAGCGGGGGTGCCCAGAAAGCTTGGGTACTCTGCACTGCGGATTCCAATCCCCAGCTGCCTAGTTGTACCTGGCTGGACTCAAAAATTGGGCGAAGCCCATGTCATTTTTTTTTAAATTATTTCATGAAATTCATGAAATATTTAAAAAAAAAAAAAAAAAAAAGGGCTTCCCTATATTTTTAGTTCCCAGCCAGGTACAAATAGGCAGCTGGGGGTTGGGGGCAGCCCGTAGCTGCCTGCTGTACCTGGCTAGCATACAAAAATATGGTGAAGCTCACATCATTTTTTTTGGGGTGGGGGGGACAAAAAATCCTGCATACAGTCCTAGATGGAGGATGCTGAGCCTTGTAGTTTGGCAGCTGCTGTCTGCCCTCCTGCATCCACTAGTGGATGGAGTATGCTGAGCCTTGTAGTTCTGCTCCCCCTGCCTCTCCCTCTAGCATACAGTCCTGGATGGAGCATGCTGAGCCTTGTAGTTCTGCAGCTGTCTGCTCTCCTTCATAGACTAGTGGAGAACATATTGAAGGAAATGACATCAGACCTTTTTTCTTTTTTTTAGCAATCTTTAATGGCATTGTTCACTGTTAAAAAACGCATAAAAACGCAGTGAGCAAAAACGCAGCAAAAAAACGCACCAAAATGCGGTTAAAAACGCATGCGTTTTTTGCCGCGTTTTTTCCCGCGGGTGAGTTTTTGTCTGATCACTCATTCTTTTCTCCCTATCAGAGCAGCACCGCTCAGATCAGGAGAAATGCTCATCTCCTGTAACCTGCAGTATTCGGCTGCTGGAAACCTTAACGTTTAATTCTTGCATGAAAAAAAAATCTGTTTGTTACTCATGTTTACATTATTTCATTACTTTGTTACTATGTAAATGAGTTGGGTGGGCTTAATTTTTTCAGAGTTGATCCTGATTTTGTTTTTGATTTTTTAATCTACACACACATATATAAGTATTTGATCAATAAAAAGAAGTTTCTCAATATTTTGTTCTATATCATTTGTTGACAATGACAGAGTTCAAACGTTTTCTGTAAGTTTTCACAAGGTTGGCACACATTGTTGGTGGTATGTTGGCCCATTCATCCATGCACATCTCATCTAGAGCAGTGATGTTTTTGGCCTGTCACTGGACAACACGGACCTTCAACCCCCACCAAAGGGTTTCTATGGGATTGAGATCTGTAGACTGGGTAGGCCACAACCGGACATTTTGCTTCTTACGAAGCGGCACCTTCGTTTCACTGGCGGTGTGCTTGGGATCATTATCATGCCAGCCACTTTCATCTTCAATGCCCTTGCTGATGGGAGAAGGTTTGCACTGATAATCTCACAATACATGGCACAATTCATTCTTTCATATACACGGATCACTGGTCCTGGTACCTTTGCAGAGAATCAGCCTCAAAACATGATGTTGACACCACCATGCTTCACAGTTGGTATGTTGTTCTTTGTTTGCAAGTCAGCATTCTGTCTCCTAATCAAAACACGACGAGTTGTGTTTCTACAAAAGAGTTCATACTTGATTTTCCATCAGTCCAAAGGACATTCTCCAAATACTTTTCTGGACAATCATAATGCTCTATAGCAAATTTCAGATGGTCCTGGACATGTACTTGATTAAGCAGGGGAACACGTCTGGCACTGCAGTATCCGAGTCCCTGGCGGCGTAGTGTGTTACTGATGGTAGCCTTCGTTACGGTGGTCCAAAATGTATGCGGTTCATTCACTAGGTTCCCCATTGTGGTTCTGTAACTTTTGGACACCGTTGTTGGAATCATTTCGACCCATCAGATCTTGAGTGAAGCACCAGAAGAAGGGAGATTATCAGTGGTCTGGTTTGTCTTCTATTTTATTATTATTGCTCCCACAGTAGTTTTCATTTTTCAAAGCTGCTTGACTATTGCAGATTTAGTCTTCCCAGCATTGTGCAGAGCTACAATTTTGTTTCTTGTGTCCTTCAACAGCTTTTTGGTATTCACCATAGTTGAGTTTGTAGTGTGACTGTTTGAGGTTGTGAACATGTCTTTTATACTGATAACAAGTTCAAACAGCAGGTGCCATTACCACAGGTAATGAGTGGAGGACGGAGGAGCCTCTTACAATGTTACAGGTCTGTCAGAGCCAGAAATCAAAAAATGTTTGTTGGCCCTCATATAACTGTATGTAAAGTATAAAGGCTTCATCACAGCCCTCCAAATATTACCATGGCCCCACAAAGCTTTACATATAGTATAATGTGCCACACAGTCCTCCATATAGTAATATGCCCCATATAGTCGTCCGTATAATCTAATTCACCTCATAGTCCTACATATATTATAAAGCGCACCATAATACTAAGTGTCTGAAAACTTCTACATGGGGGCAACAGAACCTATTCCCAAAAAACAAAACAATTAACTATTTTAAAATGTTTTTTTTTTTTAATTTAAACAAAGGTATTGAAATATTGAGAAAATGTACAAGAACTTGAGCAGCTTTGCAGACAAATAACTCAATGGCTATGACAGCACGCTGCATCTTTTTTACCTGTGGTCACAGAAACACAGCTTCTGACCAAAAAAAATATGAAAGATCAAGATTTTGGCTGCGTTTTTGTTAATGCATTTATCAACTCCTTAACAAATCCGTTTAAATATTTTCCGTCCCTGCACTCATTTTGGTAATCCACACTGGCAGCCGCAGATAGCCAGCAGCGATCAGCGCAAATGTCAGCTGATTTGTGCAGCTGACGTGTGCCTTGCAAGTGGATTCGCTATCCACCTGTACCTGTCAACCCCTTAAATAGCACTGTAAAAATCTCACAGCGCCATTTTAATGGCAATCGCTTTATTCGCACAGGAAGTCACGTGATGGGATCACGTGGATCCGATGGTTGTCGTGTTAGCACTGGGTCTTGTGATTACTCCTGTAGCTCACGTGACGCAGGTCCTATAACCAGCAGCCGAGTACTGCAGGTTACAGGAGATGAGCATTTCTCCTGTTCTGAGCGGTGCTGCTCTGATAGGAAGAAAAGAATGAGTGATCAGACAAAAACGCACCCGCGGGAAAAATCGCGGCAAAAAACGCATGCGTTTTTACCGCATTTTGGTGCGTTTTTTTGCTGCGTTTTTGCTCACTGCGTTTTTATGCGTTTTTTAACAGTGAACAATGCCATTAAAGATTGTTAAAAAACAAAAAAGAAAAAAGGTGTGATGTCATTTTCTTCAATATGTTCTTCATTCTCCACTAGTCTATGCAGGAGAGCAGACAGCTGCAGAACTACAAGGCTCAGCATGCTCCATTCAGGACTGTATGCTGGAGGGAGAGGCAGGGGGAGCAGAACTACAAGGCTCAGCATATTCCATCCACTAGTGTATGCAGGAGAGAAGAGAGCAGCTGCCAAACTACAAGGCTCAGCATCCTCTATCTAGGACTGTATGCAGGATTTTTTGCCCCTCTCCCAAAATGACGTGGGCTTCACCATATTTTTATATGCTAGCCAGGTACAGCGGGCAGCTACGGGCTGCCCCCAATCCCCAGTTGCCTATTTGTACCCGGCTGGGAACTAAAAATATAGGGAAGCCCTTTTTTTTTTAATTCATGAATTTCATGAAATAATTAAAAAAAAAAATTACATGGGCTTCGCCCAATTTTTGAGTCCAGCCAGGTACAACTAGGCAGCTGGGGATTGGAATCCGCAGTACAGAGTGCCCAAGCTTTCTGGGCACCCCCGCTGCAAATTGCAGTCCGCAGCCACCCCAGAAAATGGCGCTTTCATAGAAGCGCCATCTTCTGGCACTGTATCCAACTCTTCCAGCTGCCCTGATGCCGGGTGGCTCACTGGGTAATAATGGGGTTAGGGCTAGGTGTGTATTATCAGCTAGCCCTAAGCCCGAAATTCATGGTGTCACGCCAATATTAGACATGGCCACCATGAATTTCTAGTAAAGATAGAAAGAAAAAAAACACAGAAAAATATTATTATTAGAAATAAAACACAACACAATTAGTGACTCCATCTTTATTGAAATAAAGAACCCCTCTTCGCAGTAATCCTGGGTGAAGGGTCCCGCGCCGTCCAATCTGGATCCAATATCATCTGAAAAAAAAAACCAAACTACACACTTCAGTGCAGTGTCGGACTGGCTACCGGAGGAAACTCCAGTAATGCCAGGCCTGGATTCAGGACACACACACACACCACACAGCGTGCGCATACACACACACACACCACACAGCGTACGCACACACACACACCACACAGCGTACGCACACACACACACCACACAGCATACGCACACACACACACACACACCACACAGCGTGCGCACACACACCTACCACACATAGCGTGCACACACACACCACACTGCGCACACAGCGTGCGCACACAGCGTGTGCACACACATCACACTGCGCGCACACACTGCGCATACACACTGCACACACACACACTGTGCACACACACACACACTGCACACACACTGCACAGAATCACACACATAGCACAGACACAGCTGTGAGTGCTTTCCTGCGGTGACCTGGCATTCAGAAGGTGAGCCTAGGTCAACGCAGGGGCGCACACACAGCATTGTGAATTCACCTCACCTGAGCCCCGGTGTCCTAGGCGGCTGCTGTGCTGGTAGCGTAGCTGCAGCTAATTGCGTCCTCCGATCAGCTGTTCGCCAGTCCTGTTGTGACCGCGCGCGCTCCCGCGGTCACAACGGGATCTGAAGAAGCGAGGGCGCATGCACCGCCCTCTCATGCCCACGGCTGCACAGTACTGCGGGCTTCAGAAACATGGCGCCGGAGATGAGCGCTATGCGCAGGCGCCAACTCCGACGTCATGTTACTGAAGAGGGAAATTTAAATGCAACCAGAGAGAGGGTGGAACAGGCAGCGGGGGTGGGGGGGGATACAAGTGCATAACACGCCCGGACATTAGGAGAGAGGTGCACACGTCAATCAAAAAGTGCACGAATTTTCAAACTTTGTAAACTTGGATTCTGCCTAAACATGGCACCCTGATGGTATGTAAACACTGTGCCTGATAGTTCCAGTACTGCACTGGCTGCACCTTATAGACAAAAACCTGATGTTTGGTTCCCTTTAAGATTACAATTTTTCCTAATTTAATTTCTGATGTTATGGTTTAAAAAAATAAATGAACTTTCAAGATAATACATTAAAAAATAATAACATTGTGTTTATTTTTAGCAGATGACTGTATTGAGAGTTCAGATGGATCTCTAATATCTTCAGAATTTATAACAGATGATGACTGTATCACACATGATACATATGAAGAGCATGATGTTGTCCCCAATATACCTCCAGTCCTTCTTCGGAAAGCTCTATCATCTGATCTTTTCAAACAAGACCAAAATTCCAATCATCAAAAAACTCTCACTGAGAAGAAGCCATTTTCATGTTCAGAGTGTGGAAAATGTTTTATTCGGAAATCAAATCTTGTTTCGCATCAGAAAATTCACACAGGGGAGAAGCCATTTTCATGTTCAGAGTGTGGGAAATGTTTTATTCGGAAATCAAATCTTGTTTCGCATCAGAAAATTCACAAAAGGGAGAAGCCATTTTCGTGTTCAGAGTGTGGAAAATGTTTTATTCAGAAATCAGACCTTGTTAAACATCAGAAAATTCACACAGGGGAGAAGCCATTTTCATGTTCAGAGTGTGGAAACTGTTTTATTCGGAAATCAGAACTTGTTGGGCATCAAAGATTTCACACCGGGGAGAAGCCATTTTCATGTTCAGAGTGTGGGAAATGTTTTATTTGGAAATCAAAACTTGTTATGCATCAGAAAATTCACACAGGGGAGAAGCCGTATTCATGTTCAGAGTGTGGGAAATGTTTTATTCGGAAATCAGAACTTGTTGGGCATCAAAGATTTCAAACCGGGGAGAAGCCATTTTCATGTTCAGAATGTGGAAAATGTTTTATTCAGAAATCACACCTTGTTTTGCATAAGAAAATTCACACAGGGGAAAAGCCATTTTCATGTTCAGAGTGTGGGAAATGTTTTATTCGGAAATCATCCCTTGTTACACATCAGAAAATTCACACAGGGGAGAAGCCATTTTCATGTTCCGAGTGTGGAAAATGTTTTATTCAGAAATCAGAGCTTGTTAAACATCAGAAAATTCACACAGGGGAGAAGCTATTTTCATGTGCAGAGTGTGGGAAATGTTTTATTTTGAAATCAAACCTTGTTTCGCATCAGAAAATTCACACAGGGGAGAAGCCATTTTCATGTTCAGAGTGTGAGAAATGTTTTATTCGGAAATCACAGCTTGTTTGGCATAAAAGATTTCACACCGGGGACAAGCCATTTTCATGTTCAGAATGTGGAAAATGTTTTATTCAGAAATCACACCTTGTTTTGCATAAGAAAATTCACACTGGGGAGAAGCCATTTTCATGTTCAGAGTGTGGGAAATGTTTTATTTGGAAATCAAAACTTGTTATGCATCAGAAAATTCACACAGGGGAGAAGCCATTTTCATGTTCAGAGTGTGGGAAATGTTTTATTCAGAAATCATCCCTTGTTACACATCAGAAAATTCACACAGGGGAGAAGCCATTTTCATGTTCATAGTGTGGGAAATGTTTTATTCGGAAATCAGAGCTTGTTTGGCATCAAAGATTTCACACTGGGGACAAGCCATTTTCATGTTCAGAATATGGAAAATGTTTTATTCAGAAATCACACCTTGTTTTGTGTTGTAGGGCTAGCGCCGATATTAATTATTATTGCCAATAAGCAGTCTTGCTAATAATGTAATATGAGCTAACACCTGATATTAATTATAATTATCAGATTTGACTAACAATAATTAATATATGACTTAACATAAAAACGCACTTAATGTTATCTATTCTTTTGCTATATAACATTATATATATATACCCTCGGTGACTAACTGAGATGAAACCGTGTACTAATAAACAATATTTATTAAACACTCAAAAGTCTACAGTATATCTATATTGCTACTCAGTACCACCACAAAAAACACAATATCCAATAACACAAACGCCACAATATTCTATAAATTCCCACCCACGTCATACATACAGGAATGTCCACCCGAATTCCTATCACTAACTATCCCTATGGAGATAAAGGGGTTAATACCGCAATGCAATCTGGAGGGAAGCAAAGCAAATGTTAATGATACTTAGGGGTACTTCTCACATAGCGAGATCGCTGCTGAGTCACGTTTTTTGTGACGCACCAGTGACCTCATTAGCGATCTCGTTGTGTGTGATACTGAGCAGCGACCTGGCCCCCGCTGTGAGATCGCTGCTCGTTACACACAGTGCTGGTTCATTTTTTGGACGTTGCTCTCTCGCTGTGAAGCACACATCGCTGTATTTCAGAGCGAGAGAGCAACGATCTGAATGTGCAGGGAGTAGGGAGCCGGCGTCTGGCAGCCGCTGGTAAGCTGTAACCAAGGTAAATATCGGGTAACCAAGGGAAGCCCTTTCCTTGGTTACCCGATATTTACCTTGGTTACTAGCGTCCGCCGCTCTCACGCTGTCAGTGCCGGCTCCCTGCACACGTAGCCGGAGTACACGGTTTGCTTATTAACCCGATGTGTACTGTGGCTAGGAGTGCAGGGAGCCAGCGCTAAGCGGTGTGCGCTGGTAACCAAGGTAAATATCGGGTAACCAAGCGCTTGGTTACCCGATATTTACCTTAGTTACCAAGCGCAGCATCGCTTCCATGCGTCGCTGCTGGCTGGGGGCTGGTCACTGGTCGCTGGTGAGATCTGCCTGATTGACAGCTCACCAGCGACCATGTAGCGACGCACCAGCGAGCCTGACCAGGTCAGATCGCTGGTGGGATCGCTGAAGCGTCGCTAAAGTGTGACGGTACCCTTGGTCTTCAGGACTGGCATCAGCTGCTCCTGATGATGGGACAACTGCAGAATAGGTAGCAAGAGAGAGATATAGAGAGAGGGAAAGAAAGAGTGAGAGATATATGTATCTAGGGAGAGAGATTAGAGCAGCAGGGGTAGGAGAGAAAGAGGAGTGTAATGGAGTGCCCAGTTTCAGGCAGCTGCCACCAAAGCAAATAGGGTGATGGGATGCATTAGAAGAGGTCTGGGGGCACGAGATGAAAACATCATTCTCCCTCTGTACAAATCACTCGTCAGACCACACTTGGAGTATTGTGTGCAATATTGGGCGCTGGTGCTCAAGAAAGACATTACTGAACTTGAAAGGGTTCAGAGGCAGGCAACTAAAATAATAAGTGGAGTGGGTGCATTACAATACCCAGAAAGGTTATCAAAATTAGGTCTATTTATTCTAGAAAAGAGAAGACTTAGGGGAGACCTAATAAATATGTACAAGTATATCAGAGGGCCATATAGAGATCTCTCCCATGATCTGTTTGTACCAAGGACTGTGACAAGAACAAGGGGGCATTCTCTTCGATTGGAGGAAAGAAACTTTCTACATCAGCATAGAAGAGGGTTCTTCACGGTAAGAGCAGTGAGGCTCTGGAACTCTCTTCCTGGGGAAGTGGTGATGGCCAACTCACTGAATGAATATAAGAGAGGAATGGATGCTTTTCTTGATAGCAACAGTATACAGTAGAAGGTTATGAATAATATTACAGGTAGATAGTTGACCTAGATTAGTAGTCGGGAAAGAATATTTTTCCCTATGAAGAAAATTGGCTCCTACTCTTGGGTTTTACCTTCCCCTGGTTCAACACTGCAGAACAGCTGCACTAAAAATAGGCTGAACTAGATGGACATAATGTCTTCCTTCCGCCTTACAAACTATGTTACTATGTAATGCAGACAGAGAGGGTCGGGCAGAGACTCAGATAGAGAGCAGTCTTATAGTGGAGAGAAAATTAATAGCTCCCCCGATGTGTCCCTGCCAAATATTTAAATCTGACAGGCCCATCGCTGTGTAATAATTACAGTCAGAATATCTGCATCTGTTTGAAGATGGTATCTGATGGTCAGTATGAAGTGTCTGAAGTTTTGGTGCCTCTGTTAATTAAATCAGGCCACCTGCAGGCATCATCTCTTAAGCTGGGTTTACACACTGCAACATCTCAAACGACATCGCTGTAACGTCACCGGTTTTGTGACGCAATAGCGATGTTGTTTGCGATGTTGCAGTGTGTGAAACCTATCAGCGACCTGGCCCCTGCTGTGAAGTTGCTGGAAGTTGCTGATCACTACAAGTCATTCAGGACCATTCCTAGGTCCTTTGTTTCCCGCTGTGCAGCATGAAGTTTCAGTGTGTGAATCCTTTTCAGCGACTTTGTTAGCAACTTCCCTTTCAAAAGGCTGCTTATCAACGTCCCCAACAACCAGCTAGGTCGCTCTGCAGGTCCGGATCGCTGGTAAGTTGTTGGCCAGGTTTGCCGGGTTGAACGCTCACCAGAGACTTAGCAGAGACTTATGGAGATCGCTATTGCGTCACCAAACCGGTGACGTTACAGCGATGTCCTTTGCGATGTTGCAGCGTGTAAACCCAGCTTTACTATACTTGAAAACCTGATCTTATCTGATGGGTACAGTTGTCCATACACAGAGGTGGATTTGCATATCTGATGGACAGTTGGCCATTCGTTTGATACACCCTGGTTATCTAAGGTAGCAAACAAAAGAGGCTTGCATTTTAATGACACAGGTGACAAAGGCAGACCTCTAAAGCTGGTGTCACACATAACGACGACGACAACGACGTCGCTGCTACGTCACCATTTTCTGTGACGTTGCAGCGACGTCCCGTCGCTGTCGCTGTGTGTGACATCCAGCAACGACCTGGCCCCTGCTGTGAGGTCGCCGGTCATTGCTGAATGTCCAGCTTCATTTTTTGGTCGTCACTCTCCCGCTGTGACACACACATCGCTGTGTGTGACAGCGAGAGAGCGACGAAATGAAGCGATCAGGAGCCGGCACTGGCAGCTGCGGTAAGCTGTAACCAGCGTAAACATCGGGTAACCAAGGGAAGACCTTTCCCTGGTTACCCGATGTTTACGCTGGTTACAGCTTACCGCAGCTGCCAGTGCCGGCTCCTGCACTGTGACATGTGGCTGCAGTACGCATCGGGTAATTAACCCGATGTATACTGTAGCAAGGAGAGCAAGGAGCCAGCGCTAAGCAGTGCGCGCGGCTCCCTGCTCTCTGCACTGTGACATGTAGCTGCAGCACACATCGGGTTAATTAACCCGATGTGTGCTGTAGGAGAGCAAGGAGCCAGCGCTAAGCGCGGCTCCCTGCTCTCTGCACATGTAGCACAGCGACCTTATGATCGCTGCTTCTGCTGTGTTTGACAGCTAAGCAGCGATCATAACAGCGACTTACAAGGTCGCTGTTACGTCACCGAAAATGGTGACGTAACAGCGACGTCGTTGTCGCTGTCGTTTAGTGTGACACCAGCTTAAGGGATACTTCTCACATAGCGAGATCCCTGCTGAGGGTACCGTCACACTTTAGCGACGCTCCAGCGATCCACCAGCGATCTTACCTGGTCAGGATCGTTGGTGCGTCGCTACATGGTCGCTGGTGAGCTGTCAATCAGGCAGATCTCACCAGCGACCAGTGTCCAGCCGCCAGCCAGCAGCGACGCGTGGAAGCGATGCTGCGCTTGGTAACTAAGGTAAATATCGGGTAACCAAGCGCTAAAGTGTGACGGTACCCTTAGACAGTATTTGGGGTATATATTGTGTGAAGGAAGGAAGGAATGAAGTGTCTGGGCCTGAGATAATCAAATTTATCTGCATGCAATGGATTGTAAAGGGACATTCTACACTTCACAGAGATATTTTGTTGGAACTCAGATGAAATCTGTCCCAGCATCTTTATATACACACACACACACACACACACACACACACACACATACAGTATATATACAGTATATATATATATATATACACACTTACATACACACATACTGATATTATTGGTTGACACTTTCATCTACAATCCCTCTGTTGTCGGTATTGGTGACCCGACAAAGTATCATATGAAGAAAGTGTAGGAATATATTTGTCTACTCAACTTTATCATTGATAACCGTTCAGGATGGAATGAAGTAAAATATTGCCCTTAGGTATATAGACATCGCCCATCGCATCTCTTTCCTGCCGTTCAACAGAATCTACAGTCTCTATCCATAGAATACACAATCTTTGACTTTCTGGATCTTCTTGCTCTTTCTTGGCTCAGGAATTAAGCTTTTGTTGTCTGTTTACTGCTGTCTTGACTTAAGATATCCACCAGTCTTCTTCCTACTTTGACTGGTCAGACTTTGGAGTGGCTTCGCTTTAACAGTCCATAGGAGGGCTCACATATTTTATACACCCCTTAACCCGCCTCAGAATTTCTGTACTTTTACTGCAGCTTGCTTCTACAGGACTTTGGGTACATCTGGCATGATGGGACTTTCCGGGTGTCATAATCTGTAGTCTCTTTGAGCACCTCCTTCTTGGGGTACGATCACTCGTGGAATGACATCTTTCAGCATAGGCACAACTTTTTTCAGACACTTCTCCTGAAATCTTGATTGAAGTCTGGATCAACGTTTAGGATCTCCCATGGATAAATAAGTAGATTTTTACTAGGCAGTTCAGAATTTCTCGGGTCGGCCATGATGTCACAATACCTAAGTTGACTGCGGGCTAGAACACAGTCTTCCTAACCAACTTTCAATCCATCCCTTACGAACATTACCAATTTAAAAGTTGGAGTATCAAACACCTTAGATTTTGGAGAAGAATCTGTCCCTAAAAACCTGACTCTTTGCCCCATTCACACAAAACAAGTCTACATCCCTCCCTCACCCAACATGCTTAAATCAATGTATAAAAAGAAAATAAAATCATCATTATACAGTATGTTGTGTCACATATCAGCAAGGTTCCAGGACTTTTAGTGTTAGGTACTGAACCTTCTTCGGCGATTGAATTCATGACGTATTGCCTGGTTCTCCTGTATCTGGTTGGCAAGTCTTTTTACCCTCCAGTAAACAACACACAGTCCAAGGTACATCACGATAACCAGAACCAGAAGAACTATCACCGGATGTATTATCAAATTAAAAAATGAAGTGGCTGTCGGGCTGTAGCGAAATAAACTTTCCCACCAGGACACCTCTGAGTCCTTATCTAGGGCATTTGTGATCTTTGTGATTTTGGTCTTGTCATGCTCAAGCTATATAGAGGCTTGATTCTCAGTCTCTTGAAGGTTTCGTAGTATCTCGTCTTCTTCACTGAAATCTAGCAAGAGACGCTTGAGCTCACGACCAAAACCAAGAGGAATCTTCTGTAGCCTTACGGGACTGTCAGGGCGGATGTTGAGTTTCTTTTCTGGTGTTACTGGGGTTCTTCCCTGCTGCTCTGCAACATCAAGACCTAGAACGGGACTAACGGTACAATATGCTCCTGGGAGGAGTTTTCCTCTTTCGATGCAATTAGTTCCATATATAGAATGTGATATTCCCTTGGTACCAACACCAATTACCTTGACCCATGTATTTTAGGCGGCAGGAGGGTATTGGGTTAGCCTTCATCTCACAGGAGCCCTCAGAATCCCAACACTGGTGTCTAAGCACCCGATCTTGGTTCCCTTGGCAGAGGATAGCATCCTCTTTCCTCCAACATCCCTCTTTATCAAACAGATAAGGATGGCCTCCTTCATAGGTTAGGAAGTCTGAGGGGAGCTGTGGATGAAGTCCTGTCCGGTTGTTCATCATAATTCCCAGGTTAATTGCACTGTACCCCTGTCTGATATAACCCGATATAGGTGCCAGGGAAGACGCAGTGCAGGTGAGATTCTGACACCCATGCCACTGAACCGCCCACCAGTTAGTGTGGTTGGCTGTAAAAGGAGAGATCAGGGAGCTTACCCTCTGTCAGAGATTAAATGAGTCGTGGCCCTTGTATAAAGAGGACACAATATGCTTCAGATTATCTGAGAGTTCACTCTGGACTTGCGTACATGCTAGGGCAAACTGAACTCTGTCTTGCACTTCCACGAGACCTGCAACTAGCCTTCTAAACTTCTCTCGTAAAGCAGAAGATAGAGAGGTAGTGGCATCAATGTGTGCATGCTGTAAACCCTCTAACACATGGTTTACATCAAGCTGAGTTCTGAACCCTTCCTCCGCATGTTGTGCAATATCACCAAGTTTACTTCTCAGGACTTCCATATCCATAGTATTCAGGGCACCCACTCCCAATGCACCTCCGCTCAATTGTAATTCTATTAAGTCTCTCCTCCGCCTGTATTTCCTATGTCGAGGATCATCTTTTCTCAACTCTTGCCCCGCCTCTACCCATCCTCTCATCATGTCAATTTGGTTCCTCACAAACTCCTCACATCTGTGATCCCAGTGGTCAACTCTGAAGTCATCTACGGAAATTCGCCAGGTGTATAGGACGAATTTTGTTCCCGTGATGATCTTCCACGGGGACGACAGTTGAGGAGCTATGGGATCTGCCAATTGATGAGTAGTAACGTTGCAAGAGTCCAGGTGTGGTTTAACTGGTTGGAGACTTCAGCTTCGTATGGGACCCTTACTACTGTCACACATACTTGACCTCTTCCCTTGAACTGGTACCACTGGTCACTATCTCCAGCCTGTAATGCTAGGTTCCCAATAGGTTTGGATTTGGACAGATAGACCCACTGTGTAAATGACCAACACCCTTCGTCCACCACCTCACAAAAAAGCCACTTAAATGGACCGTCAATATTGAAATCAAAGTTAATATCCCTTCCTCCGGGGTCTTTCCAATCGGAAGACACGTATCTGTTCCGGTATTACTCATTCATAGGGGTACCATACATCTACTATTGGGTTATCCACCCTGTTGCATACCATATCCCACCTCCAGGGATTTGTATCCAACATCACCATCTTTGTATCCGGTTCTCAGTGGGCATGGGTGACAAAATAACATCCAGTTACCTCCGGTACACAGACTTCTCTCATGATTGTAATCATGAAAGACCGTATGGATGGGGACCCCTCTACCCGAGTATACCTCAGATCCTAAGCATCAGTCCGTACCTTTAAAACTGTTGCTCTATACAAACCCTCCAGTTTTACCCGACCACTCTGATCATTCCATGAGGCCTGGCCAGAGTTGCTGCAGTTTAATTTTAACATCAGTACACTGGTCCTTAAGAAGTCTGTGGACACATGTCCCTAGGCATATTTGGATTCCCTGATGATAACCATCTGGTAATCTCTCAACATACAATATGCCTTCAGGGTGCCTTTTACAGGTATGGGTCTGTCAAAATACGTCCTCACCCTCAAACCACCTTGACTATCCTTCCTAGTGAAGGTAGCCTGGAGAATATACCATTCGTTATACTCTGCCCCAGTGACATCTTCAGGACTCAGAACTCCTTCTTTTGTACACAACACTGAGGTGGTGTTGGCTACCGCTTGCTTGTAGGGGTGCAAGTGGGGATCCCTAGACACCCATCTTAAAGATGTGATAGGTGTTGGATCTGACTCTTGAAAATGTCAGTGTGCCTTGAGATAAAGGGCGTGTAATTCATGTTGTATGGCAGACACATTCTCTACAGGGGTGTAATGCTGTGTGACACTATTAGCAAAACCTTCTATCTGGAACCCTTACAGATACCACTGCCCGGGTGTGAAGGTAAAGTTGTTGTACGGTTTTAGGATTTTACCTTCTAAGTACTCTACCATCAAGAGACCTGGTTCTCTAAGTGATGTACTTATGACATACTATGACATACATACCATTAGTGGGTTCCCAACCTTTCCTCAGAGAGGCTGAGCCTGCCATCATCATGCTTACCACTAGCGTGACAAACTGGAGATGTACCCTGTTCAGGTGATCCCTATTTCTCTGGCCACTTGGATATGTGGTGGCCCGGCATCCAGTGATCTGTTGAATGATTATGGTTTTACTAGCTGTACTACCCGGCTTCGCCCGGGTTAATAACTGCTGTTAACAAAATAGAATGTATTAACAAAAATGTATTCTGCACACAAAAACCACAAAACAAATAGATAGAAATGTGATTATTAAATTGTTGCCTATATTAACCAATCAGAGCTCAGATTAATTAACTGTAGCAAAATAGAAGCTAAGCTGTGATTGGTTGCTATTGGCAGCCTGATAAATCTCCAGGCAACAGAAAGCCCTCCCCCCTGACAGTATATATTAGCTCACACATACACAAAATAGACAGGTCATGTGACTGACAGCTGCCGTATTTCCTATGTGGTACATTTGTTGTTCTTGTAGTTTGGCTGCTTATTAATCAGATTTTTATTTTTGAAGGATAATACCAGACTTGTGTGTGTTTTAGGGCGATTATGTGGTGAGGTTGGTGTATGTGTGGTGAGATGTGTGCTGAGGGTGGTATAAGTGTTCAAGCACGTGGTAGTGTGTGGCGCATTTTGTGTGTGTGTTCATATCCCCAAGTGTGGTGAGTAACCCATGTCGGGGCCCCACCTTAGCAACTGTACGGTATATACTCTTTGGTGCCATCGCTCTCATTCTTTAAGTCCTCCTTGTTCACATCTGGCAGCTGTCAATTTGCCCCCAACACTTTTCGTTTCACTTTTTCCCTATTATGTAGATAGGGGCAAAATTGATTGGTAAATTGGAACGCGCAGGGTTAAAATTTCGCCTCATAACATAGCACCCGGCGCTGCCCGGGCTAGTAACTGTCTCTCTGTTTCTCTCCCATTCTCTGTCTGTCTCCCCCTCTGTATATATCTCTCTGTCTCTTTCCCTGTGTGTCTCTTTCTCTGTCTGTCTCAATCTCTTTCCCTGTTTGTCTATCTATCTCTTTCCCTGTCTATCTATCTCTGTCACTTTCCCTGTCTGTCTCTTTCCCTGTCTGTCTCTTTCCCTGTCAGTCTGTCTTTTTATCTGCGTCTGTCTCTTACCCTGTCTATGTCTGTTTCTTTCCCTGTCTGTCTGCCTCTTTCCCTGTCTGTGTCTGTCTCTTTCCCTGACTGCATTGTGACACGCCAACATTCCATATAAGGGCGTGGCTGCGCATTCTTCTGAAGTTCTGACTGCACTGTGGCTCCCAGCTCCATTCGCTTTAATGGAGGCAGGTTTTTTGGTGAATAACTGTAAAGAGCGGAGTTAAAATTTCCCCTCAAAACATAGCCTATGACGCTCTCGGGGTCCAGAAGTGTGAGTGTGCAAAATTTTGTGGCTGTAGTTGCGACGGTGCAGATGCCAATCCCGGACATACACACACACATACATACACACATTCAGCTTTATATATTAGATTATATTAGTGTGTGTTATATGGTTTGATTAAAGATCAACCTTTGACCTACAAACCCCCCCTTCACCCAACTCTGTTTGTGAAGCTAATTTTGAGTTGGGGAAGCTCGGGTGGCCTTTGCTTGGTCGATGTGGATCCAAAAAGTTTCCTGACGTCTGCGGTATCTTTTCTTACTTGTCATTGGCTTCTGTACTTTCAGCATGGTGTCACCCATTACTTCAATGACCTGGTAAGGTCCTTCCCAGCTTGTGTCCCAAGGTCCAGATGGACAGGGGATGATTGTTATTATGAAAAGTCAACCCTGATGCATAAAGTCCTATGTTAGGAATCAATCCTATATCTACGATTGGGTGAGACCTTTCTATGTTTTCATATGAGCAGATCGTGATATGCAATGCTAATACCTGCTTAATTCATATCGTCTCACTCTGATCCATTAAGTGATATTGCCATTTATTTCTCACTTTTTTCTGTCCCCATACTGAAATCCTTAGCTAGTCCAGAGGGGCGGTTCCCCTTGGAGTGGTTTTTTGAAATATTTGAGTGCTACCATCAGACTATATTGTATTGGGGCCTCTGGGGATTAGTACCTATATTTATGCCTCACATGAGATAGGTCATTCTTGAGTTTTGTGAACCAATACTCATGTGTCTTTCTATGTGTGTTTTTTATGTGTGATTTTATGGGACCAATGGTCTTTTTTTTTTATTTTTAGTAAAAGTTCAGGCTGTCCACAAATCCCCGTTTTTTCCATGTGTCCAGGTGCAGGGTGAGGGATCGAACTACATACGAACTGTCACTATATATAATTTGATTCCCTGGAGGTTGAAGGAGGAGAGCCTCCTTGACAGCTTCCAGTTCCGCCCGTTGTGCTGACATGTGACCTGGCAACTTCACGAGACTCTGGGTGCCTGTGGTCTCATCCAGCACCGCAAATCCTGTCACATAGGTGCCATCCAGACAGAATCGAGAGCCATCAGCAAAGATGACCCGATCTTCTGGATGACTGTTGGTCCTGAACATTTGTGGTGTATTGTTCTGTGATGGTTGACCACAGTCATGTTCGGTCCCTGTCATGTTCAACAACTGGGACAGAACATACTTTGCCGTATGGTCAACTTTTAGATTCCGCCCACTGAGGTCCATGATCCATCTCCCGAATCTCTGTTGGGAGACGCCAGGGAGAGTATCTCGGAGCATGAGGATCAAAGGAGAATGTGGAGTCTGCTAAGTGAGGGGTCTTAAGCCTACAATATGCTAGGTGGTTTTGACAGCATAATGTATGGCAGCCAGTTGTTTGGCACATTCGTCGACATCTCGTTCGACAGGTGACAGGAGGCGGGAGAAGTATTCAAGCGGCTTCCTGTCATGTCCTATCTGCTGTAGAAGGACAACTGAAATAGACTCATTCCAAGCATGTGCCTGGATGGCTATTTCCCCATCTGAGTTAGGGGTGGCCAACACAGGGGCAGAGGAGAGGTCTCTTTTCAGGGTTGAAAAGGCCTCATCCTTTGCGTCTGACCATTCTTTGAGTGAGGGTTCTTCTCCTCTGAGAAGTTCATAGAGAAGTTTAGCTTTGGCAGCAAAATCCTCTATGAATTCCCTCATGAAGTTGGCCACTCCCAGGAACTTTCGCAAGTTCTACAGAGTGCCAGGCCGAGGTAACTTGACCATAGCTTCCACTCGGGCCGCCACAATTCCCTTGGATCCAAAAGAAATTTGAACCCCAAGGAAAGTCACCTCTGCCCTGGCCAAATTTGCCTTGTGAGGACTCAGCTTGAGTCCTGATCTTGCTAAGAGTCCCAACAGCTCCCTTAACAGAACCAAATGTTCTTCCATGTTTTCTGTGTGCAGGAGCAGGTCATCTACATATTGTAAAAGACATTCCGGTCGTGAAAATACATTCAGTACGGCCGCCAATGCCTGATGAAAATATGTAGGACTGATGTGGAACACTTGGCGAAGTACACCAAACATGTACTGTTTATTCCCCACTGTAAAGGCAAATTTGTACCTACAGCTTTCCTTGAGTTCGATAGAAAAGAACCCATTGGCGACATCAATGGTCGAGAATATGCGACTTTTGCCACTTATCCTTGCCATTATGTCCGGAGTCTGTGCCACTACAGCGGCAGACATCGGGGTGTACTTATTAAGGACACGTAGGTCTATTGTGAGACGCCACGCGTTGGTGTCCTTTTTCTTCACTGGCCATAGAGGGTTGTTGCACTTTGAATTTCCCTCTATGACTACACCTCTTGTCTCCAATTCCAGGACAGTGTTGACTATTGACTAGGTTGCTTCTGGTGGGAAGCGATATTAACGTTGAGGGGGTGGTCTGGCCCCTGTATGTCCACTTGGACACCAATCAATCTGCCACAGTCGTTTTTACTTTGTGCCCACAGATCAGGATGTTCGTACACAATGGGTTCAAGTTCCAGGTTATGTGAGACCTCTGGCCATTTGTGTTCGAGCACATCTGCTGAACTTTCCATTGCTGGCAAAGGTGGTCCAAGGCATTGGCGTTGTATGACACACACCTTGGATCGTCTGGGTCCCTTCCATACAATGCAGTTTACCAAATCCAGGATCCATCCATTTTGGGTCATTACATCAGTTCCGATGATGTTATCAGAACCTGGGTAATACCACATTGGGATCCTGAGGGTTAGGTGTTTGGCAATCTGAACAACCACTTCCTCAATTCTGTTGGCCTTCACCCCCCCTTGTTGGTGATCAAATCCGATCACCACACACTGAGGGCTGTTGGGATGTAAATCATGTTCGATATTGGTGATGGAGATTTCCGCACCAGTATCAAGCAGGACATACTGGGGCCAGCTCCTTAGGGATCCCAACTTGTCAATCGAGGTTGATGAGATTCTCAGTAAGTACCTGTGACGTACATACTGCCACTTGTGGGTTCTCATCCATGGTTCTTTTTGTGGAATCTGTAGATTCCACACCCACTGTACCTGGAGCTTGAGCATTTACAGTGGACACACGTTTCAGTGCCGGCTCTTGCAAATGTCCCTGATTCCTATCTGCCTTTTCCCCCACTGTTCTGGCATAATTAGGTTTCATCTTGAAACCATTATTATTGCCAGATTTGTCAGGGCTGTTTCGGTTCCGTACCCCTTGAGGACAATCTCTTTTTATGTGTCCATATTGCAAGCACAGAAAGCATTGAATGCTCCCTGTCTTTTCCCATGGCGGAGCCGTGGGGCAAACAGTTTGTTTGCTTTTAGCATGGTGCATACGTTCATCTTGCGATTTAATGTGTACAGGCACATTCTGCTTAATTTTGATGGACTTTTTATTGTGCAGTAGATCTTGTCTACACTGCTCAATAATTATGGCTGCATCAGTGAGCGAAGGGTCCCTCGCTGCACTCAGCTGAATTGCGGTATCAAGGTATGGGAATTTCTCCACAAACATGTGGATCATGCCTTGTGGAATCCCGATTCTTTGATCCATTGTGACCTTCCTGTACATGGCTTCAAACCGACTACACAGAGACAAAGGCTCATCATTTATAGTTGGTTTGAACTTTGTCAGGATATCCGGAGTAACGTCCTGGTGTCCTGTAGTCAGTGTCATAAGTAAAGAAAGACGCTCTTCCTCATCATGGAACTGACAATTTCTGGGATGCATTCTTCATGTTGCCTTATACCTCTGATCGTATTTTGGGATCTCCTTGCAAATCCGTAACAGGAAGTTTATCCCTTCCATACTTTTATGGTTCGGATAAAATTCCTCCCGTCTTTCCGAACGATTTGGCAGATTGGAAGTGGTGTGATTTGCATCCCACTTACTTTCACATCTCCAACTGTCGTCCTGACCCTGGAATCGGCTGCAACGTCTGTCCTCCATTGGTGTTGGAGTAAACTGCAGTGACTGTTCCACCTGTCCCCTGGTCTCTGAGTCTCCGGATCTATCATCCCTAGGAGGCGTGGACACTGTTGCCGCCGTCTCCTCCTGTGCCGTTCCCGAAACACAAATCTGTTTCGTGGGCACGGGTGACATCATGTTCATACCAGGCCGTGACAGATTAGAGAACCTGTTGCAAATCCACAATGATTCACGTCTTTGCAGCCAGATCTTCTCTAAGTGTTGATACCAGTGCATCTGTGGATGCGACTCTATTCTTAAAGTGATTGATCTCCATGTACAGTTGGAGGAGCTCTTTGTCCATATCGGAATAATAGGTCTCCTTCTCCGAGATCCTAGACTCCAATACACAGATCTGCTTGCCCCTCTCAGCTGAACACTCAACCCTATCTCATAATTCTGTTTTCCAGTGTGTGGATTTGCTTTATGTTTTCCACACAACACTGGCAATGGAAGGTAACTTCCTCTGCCTTCCTTGTGCTAGCAAGTGTTTCCAAGTGTTCTGACTTGAAGATGCTTTCTTCAAATGTAGACACTAATTTTGCTAGCATGACTAAGCATTTTTTTCTTTTTTGGAAAACACTTCTACTTATCATGAGCATATGTCTGGTCCAGCAGAGCGGACCAGAGCACCTCCGTGGACTTGTATGTGTTGGGAATTACAGGGTTAAATGTGCTGTTTGCTCTTAGATGTTTAAGTTTAGTGAAATTCATACTCACTCGTTCGGCCATCTTGTTCGGTGTCGTCGCTTCCTTAGTCCCTTTTCCGCTGCTTGAAAATAGGTCCAACACCGGATCGCCTTGTTTTCCGACCAGCTGGACTCCTTTGATGACCCGAACCTCTGGTCTGCCAACGACGTGACGTGATAATCTTCTTCACCGTTGACCGTACGTGGCAAAGAGCGTGCAAAGGAATCAGAAAAACATTAAAAATCTGACAAAACTAAAAGATTAAGTTCTTTGTTGAATTTTGTTTTGTGTAGAACTCAAGCTGAATATCTTTGTCACCTGTCTGGACTACCAGCGCACCGAACGCACAGATCAATATAACGCTACACCACGTCTATATTATCTGTTGCACGTTCCTCCGGCCTGGTCAGTACGCAGAGGATGACCCCTCGATTTCAACAGAGCAAAACACGAAAACAAATCAACAATGGGCCTGGCTCGCCAATATGTTGTAGGGCTAGCACTGATATTAATTATTATTGCCAATAAGCAGGCTTGCTAATACTGTAATATGAGCTAACACCTGATAATAATTATAATTATCAGATTTGACTAACAATAATTAATATATGACAACATAAAAACGCACTTAATGTTATCTATTTTTTTGTTATATAACATTATATATACCCTCGGCGACTAACTGAGATGAAACCGTGTACTAATAAACAATATTTATTAAACACACACAAATGTCTACAGTATATATATATTGCTACTCAGTACCGCCACAAAAAGCACAATATCCAATAACACAAAACCCACAATATTCTATAAATTTCCACCCACGTCACACATACAGGAATGTCCACCCGAATTCCTATCACTAACTATCCCTATGGATATAAAGGGGTTAATACCGCAATGCAATCTGGAGGGAAGCAAAGCAAATGTTAATGATACTTAGTCTCCAGGACTGGCATCAGCTGCTCCAGATGATGGGACAACTGCAGAATAGGCAGCAAGAGAGAGATATAGAGAGAGGGAAAGAAAGAGTGAGAGATATATGTATCTAGGGAGAGAGATAAGCTGGTGTCACACATAACGACGACGACAACGACGTTGCTGCAACGTCACCATATTCTGTGACGTTGCAGCAACCATAGATGATCGTTAGTAAGCTGTCAAACATGCTATATAAAGCAGCGACGGAGCAGCGATCATAGCGACGTCGACGGTCGTTGTGTGGTTTCAGACATGTCATTGCACGACGAGTCAGACTTTGATAGAGGCGTGGTTTTAACCCCTAGACACGGTTTGCGTTATCTCTTTTCACGCCCCTCTGTTCCTATTGGTGATCGCTACAGCGCTTTGCGTTGCCTTTCTTCACGCCCCTCTGTTCCGATTGGTCATCACTACAGCGTCGCCTGATTGGGTGACCGTATCAAACAAAGGACGACGCAGTAGCGCTTCCATTCATTCTACCTGAGCTTTTTCAGAACGCAGTTTGCTGCAGTGATTCTATCAATTTGTTGATTTCTTCTTGGATTTTTAACCCCTTAAGGACGAAGCCAGTTTTGTACTTAATGCCCAGGCCATTTTTTGCAATTCTGACCAGTGTCACTTTATGAGGTCATAACTCTGGAACGCTTCAACGGATCCCGGTGATTCTGACATTGTTTTTTCGTGACATATTGTACTTCATGATAGTTATAAATTTAGAACGATATTTTTTGCTTTTATTTGTGAAAAAATCGGAAATTTGATGAAAATTTTGAAAATTTTGCAATTTTCAAACTTTTAATTTTTATGCCCTTAACCCAGAGAGTTATGTCACACAAAACAGTTAATAAATAACATTTCCCACATGTCTACTTTACATTAGCGCAATTTCTGAAACAAAATGTTTTGGGGTTAGGAAGTTAGAAGGGGTCAAAGTTCATCAGCAATTTCCCATTTTTTCAACAAAATTCACAAAACCATTTTTTTAGGGACCACATCACATTTGAAGTGACTTTGAGAGGCCTAAGTGACAGAAAATACCTAAAAGTGACACCATTCTCAAAACAGCACCCCTCAAGGTACTCAAAACCACATCCAAGAAGTTTATTAACCCTTCAGGTGCTTCACAGGAACTAAAGCAAAGTGGAATGAAAAAAAGCAAAAAATAAAATTTTACCTAAAATGTTGCTCTACCCCAAATTTATTCACTTTTAGAAGAAATAACACAACAAAATGAACCCCAAAACTTGTTACCCACTTTCTTATGAACGCGCCAATACCCCACATGTGGTCAGAAACCTTTGTTTGGACAAATGGGAGGGCTCGGAACAGAAGGAGCAATATTTGAATTTTGGAAAGCAAATTTGGCTGAAATAGATTGCGGGCACCATGTTGCATTTACATGTCCGCCAAGGTACCTAAACAGCAGAAACCCCTTACAAGTGACACCATTTTGGAAACTAGACCCCTTAAGGCTTCTATCTAGGGGTATAGTGAGCATTTTGGATCCACAGGTACTTCACAGATTTTGATAACGTTACGTTGTCACATTGAAAATTTTCATTTTTTTCTCAAAAATGTTGCTTTAGCATCAATTTTTTCACTTTTTCAAGAGGTAATTCCAAAAATGTGACCCCAATGTTTGTTACCCACTTTTTTATGAGCGCGGTGATACCTCACTTGTGGTCTGAAACCTTTGTTTGGAGAAATGGGAGGGCTTGGAACGGAAGGAGCAATATTTGAATTTTGGAAAGGAAATTTGGCTGAAAAAGATTGCGGGCACCATGTCGCATTTGGAGGACCCCTAAGGTACGTAAACAGCAAAAAAACACCACAAGTGACCCCATATTGGAAACTAGGCACCTCAAGGAATTTATCTTGATGTTTGGTGAGTACCCTGAACCCCCAGGTGCTTTACAGAAGTTTATAACGTTGAGCCATGAAAATAAAAAAATAAAATTTTACCACAAAATTGTTACTTCAACCAGGTAGCTTTTTTTTTCACAAGGGTAACAGGAAAAAAATCACCATGAAATTTATTGCGCAATTTCTCCTGAGTTTGTTGATATCTTGTATGTGGTGGAAATCAACTGTTTGGGCACACTACAGGGCTCAGAAGAGAAGGAGTGCAATTTGACTGCAAAATTGGCTGGAATCAATAGCGGACGCCATGTTGCATTAGGAGAGCCCCTGAGGTGCCTAAACAGTGGAGGTCCCCCACAAGTGACCCCATTCTGGAAATAAGACCCCTCAAGGCTTTAATCTAGGTGTATATTGAGCATTTTGAATCCACGAATACTTCACAGAATTTGATAAGCTTAGGTTGCCATATTGAAATTTTCATTTTTTTCACAAAAATGTTGATTTAGCGACACATTTTTCACTTTTTCAAGAGGCAACAACAAAACGTGTACCCCACAGGTTGTTATCTAATTTCTTGTGAGCGCAGGGATACCACACATGTGGCCAAAAACCTTTGTTTGGATAAATGGGAGGGCTTGGAATGGAAGGAGCACCATTTGAATTTTGGAAAAGTTGAAGTAAATTGCGCGCACCATGTCACATTAGCAGGGCCCCTTGGGCACCTATACATCAGAAACCCCCCACAAGTGACCTCATTTTGGAAACTGGACCCCTCAAGGATTTTATTCAGGAGTATAGTAAACATTTTGAATCCACAGGTACTTCACAAAACTGTTGCTGTAGCAAAAAATTTCTCACTGTTAAGGGGGCTTTACACGCTGCGACATCGCTAATGCGGAGTCGTTAGGGTCACGGAATTGGTGACGCACATCCGGCCGCATTAGCGATGTTGCTGCGTGTGACACCGATGAGCGATTTTGCATCGTTGCAAAAACGTGCAAAATCGCTCATCGGTGACATGGGGGTCCATTCTCGATTATCGTTACTGCAGCAGTAACGATGTAGTTCGTCGCTCCTGCGGCAGCACACATCGCTATGTGTGACGCCGCAGGAACGAGGAAGCTCCCCTTACCTGCCTCCCGGCTGCTATGAGGAAGGAAGGAGGTGGGCGGGATGTTCCGGCCACTCATCTCCGCCCCTCCGCTTCTATTGGGCGGCCGCTCAGTGACGTCACTGTGACGCCACACGGACCGCCCCCTTAGAAAGGAGGCGGTTTGCCGGTCACAGCGACGTCGCCGGGCAGGTAAGTATGTGTGACGCATCTGCGCGATGTTGTGCGGCACGGGTAGCGATTGCCCGTGTCGCACAACAGATGGGGGCGGGTACCCACGCTAGAGATATCGGGACCGATATCGCAGCGTGTAAAGTAGCCTTTAGGCTATGTGGCCATGATCCAGCGACACGGCGTCTAGTACCCAGTGTCAGCCTCCTGCAGAAATGTGAGTGTTGTCCACGGGAGAACGCAGCTGCCCATGCCCACGATTTGGGTTCAGGCTGCTGTGGACTTTAGTTCTATTCTACCTGCAAAGAACACTCATCTCCGCAGCATAAATTGACATCCTGAGGCTCGGGAAGCTGCGCCACAGGTCGATTTATGCTGCGGAGAAAAGAAACACAGTGGGCACGGGATTTCTAAAAATCCTGACACTGTGCTTCTACTGCACAACGCAGCGTTATGGACGCAGGGAAAACACTCTGCGCCCAAAACGTTGCAAACCCTGATTGTGGGCACACAGCGTAAAATGCTACAATGGATGAATGGATAGATGTCAAACATATATAACGTCCCACCCCCCTGCATATTCTAAGCTGGCGCCCTTTAGTGCCTTTCATGTGACACTAAAGGATGCCTAGCCTTGTATTTAGCCCAAAAAAAAAAAAAAGAATTAAAATAAATGACGTGGGGTCCCCCCTATTTTTGATAGCCAGCTAGGGTAAAGCAGACAGCTGTAGCCTGCAAACCACAGCTGACAGCTTCATCTTGTCTGGTGATCAATTTGGAGGGCTCCCCAAGCTGTTTTTTTTTTTAATTATTTATAAATAAATAATTAAAAAAAAAAAACAAACGTGGGGTCCCCCCAAATTAGATCACCAGCCAAGGTGAAGCTGACAGCTGGGGTCTGGTATTCTCAGGATGGGAAGAGCCACGGTTATTGGACTCTTCCCAGCCTAAAAATAGCAGGCCGCAGCCGCCCCAGAAGTGGCGCATCCATTAGATGCGCCAATTCTGGCGCTTCGCCCCAGCTCATCCCGCGCCCTGGTGCGTTGGCTAACGGGGTAATGAATGGGGTTGATACCAGGTGTGTAATGTCACCTGGCATCAAGCCCAGCAATTAGTTATGTCACGGCGTCTATCAGATACCCGACATAACTAATTGACAGTAATAAAAAAAAAATTGACAACAAAAAAAAATTTATTTGAAAAAACACTCCCCCAAACATTCCCTGATTGACCAATTTATTGAAAAGAAAAAAAAAAAATCCACAATAATCCATTTGGATGTCCCACGTCGCCTCTGGACCTTCTAGAATATGGGGGACACGTTCAGGGAACGTATCCCCCATTTTCTAGGAGGGCAGACCCTCCATTTGAGGAGAGTGGGTGCAAAGAATCTGCACCCACCCTCCCTGGGTCACAGCTGCAGAGTGCGAGCAGCCAGCGTCCTGAACACAGGAAGCTGACAGCTGCGCTCTGCTCATGTGACCGGAGTCTGCTGTGAAGGAGCCGGAGGAGGGGGCCGCGGGGGATCAGAGCTGCGACAGGTATGTATGACACCGGGGGACACCGGGGAACACCAGGGGGGGGTAGGGGGGGACCCGGCAGGGCCTGGGGAGCAGGTTTCTGTCGTATGTGTTATGGCACATACGACAGAAACCATAGGAACAGTGGAAATGCGGCCGGCGCGCTGCTGTGATCGCCGGTGCGCGCGGCCATCTTGGATTTTCGGGAGGGGGTTGGGGGTCGGGGGGGGCACTTTGGGGACACCGGGGGACCGGAGGGAACCGGGAAAAAGATTTATCTCCCATCTGGCATGTTTGATCATGCCAGATGGGAGATAAATCATTTTTTACCGGCGTGGTCATTTACTATAACTTGATGATCGGTATACGGTGTATACCGGTCATCAGGTGAGCGGGGACCGGAAAAACCGGCCCGAATCATGATCTCCAGGGTCTCAGCTACCCCCGGCAGCTGAGACCCCGGAAATTTTCTGACTCTGGGGGGCGCTAGACCCTTTTTTCCGACCGCCGTTAAAAAGCGGCGGATCGGAAAAAGTACCCTTATTTACCGCCGTTAAAAGGCGTATCGGCGGTCGTAAAGGGGTTAATATTCTTCTGACTTAACCCCTTCAGCCCCCGGGCACTTTCCGTTTTTGCGTTTTTGTTTTTTGCTCCCCTTCTTCCGAGAGGCGTAACTTTTTTATTTTTCCATCAATCTTGCCATATGAGGGCTTGTTTTTTGCGGGACGAGTTGTACTTTTAAATGAAACCATAAGTTTTACCATATAGTGTACTGGAAAATGGCAAAAAAATTCCAAGTGCGGAAAAATTGCAAAAAAACTGGGATTGTACAATAGTTTTTGGGATATTTTATTCACCGTGTTCACTATATGGTAAAACTGATGTGTGGGTATGATGCCTCAGGTCGGTGCGAGTTTGTAGACACCAAACATGTATAGGTTTACTTGTATCTAAGGGGTTAAAAAAAATTCACAAGCTTGTCCGAAAAACGTGGCGCACGTTTTGCGCCATTTTCCAAAACCCGTAGCGTTCTCATTTTTCAGGATCTGAGGCTCAGTGATGGCTTATTTTTTGCGTCTTGACCTGACGTTCTTAACGGTACCATTTTTGCGCAGATGCTACGTTTTGATCGCCTGTTATTGCATTTTGCGCAAAATTTGCGGCGACCAAAAAACGTAATTTTGGCGTTTGGAATTTTTTTGCCGCTACGCCGTTTACTGATCAGATTCATTGATTATATATTTTGATAGATCGGGCATTTCTGAACGCGGCGATACCAAATATGTGTGTATTTTTTATTTTTTTAACCCTTTAATTTTCAATGGGGTGAAAGGGGGGTGATTTGAACTTTTAGGTTTTTTTATTTTTTTTAAATTTTTTAAAACTTTTTTTTTTACTTTTTTTTTTTATTTTACTAGTCCCCCTAGGGGGCTATTGCGATCAGCAATCTGATCGCTTTGCACAATCTGCAGATCTCAGCTACAGAGCTGAGAACTGCAGATTTGCTGCTTCACTTTCAATGCCGGCTGTATTCCGGCATTGAGAGGAAGTGACTCATGTTAGCCACAGGCGTCATCACATGACCCTGTGCTACCATGGCAACCGCCGAAAGTCACGTGATCATGTCACGTGACTTCCGGCGGGGGCGGGGTAAGTCACTGTAATGGCGGCGCCCATATACATATCGCTGCCAAGACTTTGGCAGCGAAATGTAAGGGGTTAATGGCCGCGGGTGGAAGCGATTCCACCCGCGGCTAGCAGGCACACATATCAGCTGTTGATAACAGCTGATATGTGCGCCGATCGCCGCCGCCCGCCGGCGGCAGGGGGCGGGGCTTACCGGAAAACGATCCATGACGTATCTAGTACGTCATGGGTCGTTAAGGGGTTAAAGGTAAGTAATTTTTGTGGGCAGTATTATACCAATATTCTAGTACATCGTGACATTAATATAGCAACTGTATTCTTGTATATTGGGGCAGTATTATAGTTGTTATATTTATCTATGTACATAGGGAGAAGTATTATAGCTTTTCTATTCCTGTACATAGGAATATATATATATATATAAATATATATATATATATATTATATATATATGGGGCCAGTATTATAGTAATTATATTCTTGAACATATAGCTATTTTCTACATATGTATATATATATATATATATATCTATAGATATATATGTATATATATTTATATATTCAATACCGCTGTACATATAGTTATGTTCTTGTACATAGGGGCAGTATTATAGTAGTTATATTCTTGTGCATAGGGGCAGTATTATAGTAGTTAAATTCTTGTACATAGGGGGCCGTATTATAGTAGTTATATTATTGGACATAGGAGCAGTATTAAAGTAGTTGTACATAGGTGGCAGTATTATAGCAGCTATATTCTTGTGCGTAGTTTATAACAATGTAGTAATACATTAATTTTCTTTTTTTTCAGATGCCTTCCAATAAGCAAGAATTTATAAGGGAGGTGATTGATATGTATCGATCCCTGCCTTGTTTGTGGAAGATTAAGTCAGTAGATTACAGCAATCGATACAAGAAAAAGCTGGCATATGAGCAGCTTGTTGAATTGTTCCAGAGGCATAACCCT